>NC_046663.1:76005718-76020611 GCF_010883055.1 Belonocnema kinseyi
TGAATGAGACCCTAGTTAGAAGAGACATAAGAAGTCACAGAAACACGAGAGCCTGCATGAAAAAATGCATGGACATAAAAGAAGCTAGTGAAGTATGCCAGGGCAGGAAAGTATGGCGGTAAATAGTTGATAAAAAGAGTTGCAGTAGAGTGAATGACGCCTGAAACAAAAGACCTGGGCTACTAATGGACCCAAGTGGGGAACCTTACATAACGACTTCGTGAGGTTCTTCGCTTGGGGTGATTGCTAGAGAGATTAATCAGCAACCTGGGTTGGAGCAGTGTTGCGGAACGAACGTGTTATTTACTTAAATAGCATGAGAATTCTGGATAAATCTGAAATCTCTATCCCTTCCACACACTACTCCTTTCCCCTACCGAGTGAGTCAAACCTACCCCGAAAGGGAAATGGCTTAATGGTGTAATTCCGATAATAATCTATAATAACAAAATTATCAATTTGTATTAAAATAGTTACAAATGTAATTAATGAGAAAACATTATCTATGAATTTAATTTAAATGCCTTTTATACGAATTAGTATTTTTTTACTAATAATTGGTATAGAATAAAAACTATTTATCAATTGCTAAGTCATCGTCCTATGCCATTATATAACTTCATACGAAATTAGATATAGAGTGTAAAACATTCAACATTGTATTGCAAAACATTAAATAAATTAAAAATATAATTGTAATAAAATTATTAGATTGCCTTTGACGACAAGATGATGAATAATGACACTTTTAATGATGACAAACCCTAAGTTCTAGATGGGGACACCCATACCCAAAAACCCATATTCGATTGATAAAGATTGGTTCGTTCCTCACAAAAATAAATTGTAAATTAGTTATAAATGGGTTAAAATTCGCTAAATTATGTAGTAGTCAATGAGCAGTCAGGGCTTTCAATTACGAGGTACAAGAAACTGTACATAAGTGAAAACACATTTTATACATGATTAATTTAATTTCGATCAAACAGATCTAAAGCCTTCGTTCAGCCTTAATCTAAGAAATAATACTAAACGCTCAATACTTAAATACTAGGACTACAATACCCAAACGTTTAGAAACGTCGCTTTCCACCTGATTTTCTTCTTTGTAATCCGTCTCATGAATATTCTTAATAAAAAACTAAATTACCAATTAGCATACCAATCATTATATATTTTGCTTTTATTTAAATAAAAGTAAAGTTTTTAAGGTATAGATACAAATGTTTCAGAAAACAGTAGATTTCAAATAAAAAAAGATGAATCTTGAACAGAAAAGATAATTTTCAATAAAAAATTATCAATTGTAAATAAGATTTTCAAACAAAAAGTTAAACAATCAACTAAGTACTGATTTTTTAAGAAAAGATATTAATTTTTCGCTGAAATTATGAATCACCAAACAAATAAATTCATGCGAGATTACGTAAATTTTGAACCGTATAGTTAAATTATTAAACTAAACAGATTAATTTTTTAAGAACAATAAAAGATTTGAATTTTAATTTAAGATTTAATTTTAAATTGAGAACATTGAATCTTTCGCGAAAAAGTGGAATTTCCAAGACATATAGTCAAATTTCTATAAAAAATATTGAAATTTTAAACAAGATAATATGAAGTTTTAACCAAAAAGTTTTTTTTAATTAAATAGTTACATTTTATCGTAAAACGTTTACTTCTTAACCTAAAAAATAAAATTTTAACAAAATACATATATTTTTAACCAAATATTTGAATTTTCAAATGGAAAGATTAATTTCGTTCCCAAAAAGACGAATTTTTTACAAACTTCATAAATTTTGAATCAAGCAGTTGCGTTTCTAAATTTAAAAGATGATCTTTCAATCAGAATTAAAAAAGGTAAATTTTTATTTCAAAAAATCAACTTTTCATTGCAGAAAATTATTTTCAATAAACAAGAACAAATATTCTACAAAAAAGTTTAATTTTCTATCAAATATTTAACTTTTTACCCAAACTGCTGAATTTCGAAGAAATAATAGACAATAAATAATAAAGAAATATAAATAAAGTGGATTTGTCCCTGACAATTAAATACCTCTAAATATATTTTACAATGACCCTGGTTCTGCCAAGTGGCCCACCCAAATCTTATGGATCTCAAGGGTTGAAGGATCCCGTGCAGAAATTGAACAATTTATTCGCAAATTCCGATTGGGGCACGATCACATTTTCCACATGTAGCCGCAAGGGGGCAGATCGTGTGGTTAGGTTAGGTTAGGTTAGGTTAGACAAGATTATGTCAAAATTTCTGTTGTGATATTGTTTTGTTTATATGGAACTTAAAATGCCAAAAGAAAAAAGTTTTTTAAATCAAAGTTACAGATCTTTCAATAATACACATTTTATGTTGAAGATATTTATACCCTACGACTGATAGTTTTCGAGAAAATATACGATAAATATGAAAAATTACAGAAATACTGTTTTTAGAATATTTTTAAAAGATTCTTCAAATATTTATATTGTCAAGGTCAAACGTCATACATTGCGAAATTAGTGACCTTTGAGCAGCCCCCTGCCTTGACCATGTATGTGTATGCATTAGTAGTTTTCTTACGATCCGGAGGAAAAATGTCGGTCAAACTAAGCCAACAGATGGCACCACAAAAGAAGGTCTGTCTTTTTCATTGAATTGCGTTAAGAAAAAATTAAAATAATTTAAAACTTGATGCTGTTTGCAAATAAACAAAAAAGAATATATGAAAAAATAAGAGTAACTATTACTAATTATTTCAAAAAAGAAAGTCATCAAAATATTTAGTTTAATATGAATAAAATTTAATTTTAAGATACATTTTGAAAGCAGTTTGAGATTTATATTTTTGTGATTTATTATGCTCATATTATAGGGAATCATTTGGTAAAAATTCAATGACACGAATGATAAGTGAAACAATGGAATTAATATTATTTAATATAATGTATATATTTATGTGAATTGAACCAAGCATCATATATACATTTATACAGTTAAATCATTTATTTGTAGCTTAATCTTAAAAACTTTTTTCTCGCTGCATTCAGCCTCTAATAATTTTATTTGAAAATTTAAATTTGTAGGAGCTTTGAAATTAAATAGTTAATTATATTATTGCAAACCTCATTTCTAAAATAAACAGACTATAAGCTATTAAAATCTATAAAGAAACGTACTGTACTCATCACGCCCAGTTGGAGGGAATGCACTTTTTTCATTCAAAAATGTCCAGGGCCTTCAATTTTCTTGCGATTTTGAATTCTTCTGTTTTAAATTAAATAAAATTAAATTCTATAGATCTTGACTCTCCGAGATTTTGTCTCCTCTATTTTTTTATTAATAATTTTTCCAGTCAAAGTATCCACAAAGTCTTATTATCGGGGAAATTTTTTCTTTGCTAAAAGTGCTTCCCATTAATATAGGAATGACATTTAATAACAAAAATAATTTAAAAGTTTATAATAACTACTGTGATAAACAATTTTTGTATAAAAATATTAGAATTTGAGATTTTTCAAATTATAATTTTCTTCAATGGCCAGAACGACTTCGGATATTCATTACATATTTAATAATATTTGATAAAATATAACAATTTAAATTTTTGTAAACAAATGAAATAAACAAATTCAAAATGTTTGCTGTTTCGCAAAAACATTTTTTTTGCACCGGAAATGTTTTATGCTATTGGAAGAATGACTGCTCCTCACAAAAATATTAGAAGAGTTAACAATAACCACTGTTATTAACAATTCTTGTGACAAAATATTTAAACTTAAGGTTTTATCAAATTTAAATTTTCTTTGATGGCCAAGTCGGTGGGTTATTGTCAAAAGATTTTGTATTGAATGAATCTTAGCATGCAGTGTTATGATTCATTTCCAATCTATTACGTTTGAAAACCCGACTTTTTCCAAGTGAAATTGCCAAAATTGGGACATTTTTTATGTAAATTGTTTATAAACATGTAAGTTGTTATAGTCTACTAAATATGATCAAAGCTATATTTTTTAGGAATATCAAATATTTTTGTGACTAGCAGTTATTCGTCCAACGGCTTAAAATATTTCTCGTGTAAAAAAAATTTTCTATGCGAAAGGACCAAAATTTTTAATTTCTTTATCTAATGTATTTACAAAAATTTAAGTTATTATATTTTGTCAAATATTATTAAACATTTATTGTTTTAGAGAATACCTGAAGTTTTCCTGGCGCTTAAAGAATTTAATAATTTGGAAAATTTCAAATAATATTTTGCCACAAGAATTGTTTATAACAATAGTTATTATAAACTTTTAAATTATTTTTGTTATTAAATGTCATTCCGAAATTAATGTGAAGCACTTTTAGCACCAAAAAATTTTACCGATAACAATACTATTTGTTAATTTGTTTATCAAATTTGTTTGCAACAAATCATTGGAATGATAATCAAATTATTTGTATTTTATGAGTCCCTAAACATTAATTTAAAACAATATAAAGTTTTCCTGGTCAGTTATCATAGCGTTAATAGTTGTTCTGTACAAAATTTCAGTTTTTCCATGCTTTGAGTAGAAAAATTATTAATAAACAAATATAGAAGGCAACAGTTCGGAGCGTCAAGCTGAACGAAAAAAGTGAATTTCCTCCTTCTGTCCGTCATGTGTACGGTACGTTTGTTTATATAGTTTACTAGTTTATGGTTTTTTCATTTTAAAAATAAGGTTTGCAATAATATAATGAACTATTTAATTCAAAATCTCCTTTAAATAAAAATTTTGTAATAAAATTATTAGGGGTTGAATGAAGCGAGAAAAAAGCTTTTAAGATTAAGCAACAAATAAATGATTGCACTGTATAAACTTATATATGATATTCGGTTCAATTTGAATAAATATATACATTATATTGAATAATATTGAATGCACTTTCTTATTTATTAGTCTTTTCATTGACTTTTTACCAAATTATTCACTCAATATACAATATACGTCATATATTTTTTATTAATTCTTCTGATTATGTATATGTTTTAAATATTTTTTCATCTATTTTTTGGTTTATTTGCAAACAGCATCAAATTTTTAATTATTTTTGCTTTTTCTTAATGCAATTCAATGTAAAAGACAGACCTACTTTTTGTGGCTCCACCTGTTGTATTAGTTTAATCGACGATTCCCCTCCGGATCGCAAGAAAACAGAAAAGTAGGCGCGATGCATGCGGCTGCTTTTGAGATCATGAACCTCCGACTTCATTTGTGCCTCTCAAACTGCACGAAAATCATTTTCATTTCTGAAGTTGTACGTCAACTTTCTATGTATTTGCATTACTTGAAAACATTGCTTTATACAGAATATATGAATTTCCGGATTAGCAACATCATAGATTAATTCCTTTAAGATTTTCTCCAACATAGACTCACTTTTAAAATTTTAATCCAAGTACCCCGTTTGCGTTCTTAAAACAAAAGACATTCCGAAAGAATATTAAACAGTTCAAAAATATTCTAAATTGGAAATTGTTTTTTAAAACATAATAGTTTTCTCCGAAATGTAAACTCTTAACGATAACTTCCAGGAAACAAAACAGTTCAATAATGTATAATATTCAAAAACTTAAGTTCTGTAAAACACAAAGTCTGGAAAAAATATTATTACAAAAAGTTTTAAATTTTACTAATTATAGAAATAAAAAATCAAAGATGCCATATCTGGGCCAGATCGGACCCACATTTCGGATGCTCAGAACTGGGCTCTGTCGGGTAGGGCGTTTCATTTTAGGTCTGCCGCTAGACAGATTACCCTATTGGGGCCACGTTTTTCCCGATCGGGGCCCGACCGGCGTCCCACCAAAATTTCTGGACGGGATGTAAGAACTGAAAAATAAAAATTCACTTTAGAAATAATAAATATAGTTAAATTTTAAGCTAAATTGAGCAATGCTAGAGTTTCCAGTGATTAATAAAATATCTATAATCTACTGCAAACGTATGTAGACCTCAAAAATATTATAATTAAATATCTTGAATGTCACATTAGTTATCTCAAATATTAGTATTACTTATTTAAAATAGGCACTTGAAAAATAAGGCGGTTTAACTAAATCATCAACAGATGCACGCACTTTACACATGAATACTATAGGACACGTGTTCGAGTTTTATACGAGTACATCCTTTCCGCCGTATGGAAGCTATTGCTTCCATACCTTTTCCCAAATTCCGCTGTCTAATTCCGCGGCCAAATCCTCTCGTCATTAATCGTTAAAATAATTTACTTTTTATAAAAGACGTAACAAAATAAATGATATATTTTGATACAGAGATGTACTCCCAGTGGGGACAACATTTGGCAACGTCTTTACGACATCGTTACGACATCGTTACGACGACTTTACGACATCCTATGTCAATGTCGTTTCGGTGTCTTTACGATATCGTAAGGACATCGTCAGATCATACGACTTATTTACGATATCGTAAAGATACCTTAACGACATGGACATAGGATGTCGTAAAATTGTCGTAAAGATATCGTAACGAGGTCGTAAAGACCTCGCTAAATTTTATGCCCACTGGGTTGATCTTCATTTGACAAACTTTAAATGCTTTGTAAACTACTGAGTCTCTGGTTATGTATGACTTCTCATTGCTGAATTTTCACTCTATTTCACTTCTTTCCTGGTTACAGCAAAGTAACAAAACCAACTTTCAGACTTATAATTTTATCTTTAAACCGTTTTCAGCTCCATTTGACATACTTATTGTTGATTTTTAACAGCAAAATTTAACCTTCTTATTTTGTCTTATTCATCACTCATAGAAGAAAATTTGAAATAACATAATGGAAAGGCAAAGATTACACATAGAAATATAAGTACAGTGAAATCCTTTAAAAGCGCTACAGTTTGATCTAAATGGAGCTGCGCGGAGTGCGCGGGAACTGCGGTTGTCATTCAGGCGAACACTTGGGCGGTTCAGCCCCAAAATCGGCGCTACAGAAGAGTTTCACTGTACTTGGTTATGCATTCAATCTTGTTTGCAATGTAATAATTGTTCGCCATTTACTCAGAAGTAAATCTAACCACAAACTTTAAATTACTTATTTACGTTGAGTTGAATAGATTTCAGAGGAATAATCTTGTCTTACAGATAAGTAAACGTATAATTAAATTGAGCGATTGGGAATTAAGTTAATTAAACCGAACTATAAGTGAAGGTTGTATACAGTGCATTGAGTTTTTTTTTATTTACATTTAAGTATCTCTTAGAACTATGACAATTCTTGACTAATAGTCATGAGAACCTTAAGAGCGTCATATCCCAAGGTAAACTTATAAAACGCCTATAAAACATTTCCGTGTTTTAAAACGAGACGTGAGGTCCTATGGCATATGATCTCTCATTTTTAATTTTTCTTCCTAATTTGTAGAAAGTCTTGCACAAACAATATAATTTATTTATCTATTAAAGGGGGTCTATATAGAGAAAATATATGCAATTAAACCAGCGTAAACGTTAAAGTTAAAGTTCATTTGTCTTAATAACTTCTACATTCTAAATTCCACGAAACAATCTTAAATTGCACGAATTCCATAAAAATTAGACGTCGTCAATTTATATCTGTTTGAAATCCAACCCATTTTGAGAGGTATACTATATGTGATCCATAAGAAATCGCTTCGAGTATACTGCAATATGGATTTGTTCAAGAAATAACTGCAATTCATAGAGGTGTCCATAGAATCGACACTGTGATTTTTTACCAGGTGTTCAGAACTTACCTTCACTGCTGAAGCCTATTTTCAGATTTTAATACAACCAGGCAGAAACTGCCTTCAGCGAAGGAACTTCAAAATCGAGAGGCAATAGCAGAATAACTAGCGAATACCCACAATCCTTTTCAGATCTGAAAAATTTATCATTACTTTTATTTGTTCTGAAACGATATCATGAACAATTTTTGATTCGAAATTTGACTGTATTTTCGACTCGGTAGGACTGCCAAACATTATATTTATAATCATTTGTATGAAATTAATTCGATTTGATTTTAATTAGTGTTTTTTGTTTGCCGGAAACCAGAGTCCGCCCCCCACTCCACTTCAAGATTGTGTGGAGTCAATAGCCTAACTCTATCATATAAGATCCGAGTTTTTTAAGCTAACGTGAACGGCAAAATTCAAAGATCCAAAATCACTCGAGTGGTTAATAGATAAATTGAGAAGGTCATATTTATTTCTAGCGATTGAGTTTCAAAGCATCCAAATCTCTTTAAAGGTATACCAGACAGTTGGAAAACGTTGATGAATGCACTGAACGTTCCTTTGACTTCTGTAAACCAAATTTCACGTGCATTAAAATTCAAACACAATAACCCTGAATGTGCTCATGTTAGCTTCCTTAACTATTCTTTATTATCGGTTTCAAAAATAATGGTCTGATTCACCTTGTGCTTTTTTTCTATAAAGTTATTGACCCTGTGGTGAATTATTTGCCTTAACATGGATTTAGAATCTGATGACCAAATACATTCGAAGCGTCTTATGTACTGAGAAGAGATTTTGCGATCCTATTCTCTATTATTCTGCGATATTTATAGATTTAAATGTATGTATGTATGTATGTATGTATGTATGTATGTATGTATGTATGTATGTATGTATGTATGTATGTATGTATGTATGTATGTATGTATGTATGTATGTATGTATGTTGTTCTATGATAAGAAAGAAACCATTTGTTTCGGACATCGAAAAAAATTCGAATTGTGAAATTTAGTATAAAGGAATTCCCATAAATCTTTGTTTTAGTCTTTTAGTTAGTTTGTGTGCTTATGTATATGCCCCAAAGTCATAACACTTCTTGAAACCTTCCACTTGGGCCGATAGCCAGAGAGATCCCTCAGCTACCCGATCAAAGCGGTGTTGTGAGACAAGTATGTTATTTACAGAATTATCATGAAATGCATAGGCCTATTCAAAATATACCTTTTCTTGTATGTTGTCTTTCCATGCTCTCATCACCTAATTCCTAAAGTTCCGTTTACACAAAAAGGCCAGGAACATGGAAGTCCATGCTTACCACGAAATGGTGAGCATGAAAGGGTGGCTAAACAGCACAATCAAAACTCGAGTTACATTTGAGCCAAACATCAATGATTCTAAATACAATCCGAACAACTAGTCTTGCTCCGATAATTATCAAGCGATGCTCAAGAAATTTTTTTGAATTGTATAACCAAAAAAATTTTACTTATGTGGCGCCAAACTGCAGAATGATTTCTAAGCCAATTTAAAAGATCGGAAAATATCGGCATGCCTAATATACACCCAAAGACCATGCTAGTAAACCCTTGATTGGCTATTTAACAATAATCAAGCAAGAGAACGATAACTTTTTTGCAAGGCATTCTTTCGATATATTTCGTAGCATTATTAGATCCCTTATAATATTTGAAGTCCTTTTAAAATTCATTGAAATATTTAACATCCGTGGGAATCTTACCGAACCTCTTGAAATTTGCTACAATATAATAGTTTCATTCATCTTTCAAATGCCAATGAAATTTCTCAAAATCTCTCAAAGACCTTTGCAATATTCTGAATCCCGTAAAATTTTGTTACTCCTTTTGAAATCTTACGAGATTCTCTAAAATCCGTGGATAAACCTTGAACTATTTTAAATCTCTTGATCCCCACGGAAAGCTTTGCAAATCTTTGTGTAAAGTGTCAATAACTATAATTTTTACGTCAAAAATTAAGAATCTTGTTTTTTAAGACTCAGTGAAAGGATTGAATATATTTCAACTATATTAAGGTGTTAATTTTCAACTATACATTTTTATGATAAGTATAATGGTGTGTGATTTTACAGAAAAAAGTTTAGAGAATTTCGAAAATATACATAATTTACTTAGTAGATACAGGGTGTCTAAAAAGTCCCGGGACGGTTGGATATTTCCTCAGGTTAAATATTTTTCAAAAAAATGAAGGTCATTCCTGTAGTAAATTTCAACGAGGAGTTCAATGGTAACCTTCATTTTTACCTTGCAGTTGACCTTCATAACGTTCAAGTTCAGTTAGAGATTATTTGAAATTAACGAAGTTTTCCAAGAGGTCAGTGTAATTCCTGAAGTAAACTTCAACGAGTAATTCAATGGTGACCTTCATTTTGACCTTGAAGTTGACTTCCATGGCTTTTTAAAGGTCAACTTTGTTTTTTTTTTAAATGGAAACCCGCTTTTTACATCTGCAATCAATGGAGCGGAAAATTTTACCTTCAGGTACGTACCCAAGTCATAGATCAATTGTAAAGGTCAAGGTCATGTAGAGGTTATTTGAAATTAACATGGTTTTCCAAGAGGTTAGTGTAATTCCTGAAGTAAATTTCAACGAGAAATTCAATGCTGACTTATACTTTGACCTTAAAGTTGATCTTCATGGCTGTTTGAAGGTCAACTTTGTTTTTTAACATGGAAATCCCCTTTTTTACATCAGCAATCGATAGAGCGAAAAATTCTACGTTCAGATACGTACCCAAGTCATAGGTCAATCGTAAAGTTCAAGGTCAGTTAGAGGTTATTTGAAATTAACAAAGTTTTCCAAGAGGTCGGTGCAAATCCTGAAGTAAATTTCAACGATAAATTCATTGGTGAGCTCTGTATTGATCTTGGTTACAGCGTTTTCAATATTGTAAAATCATAAGGAAATTTTTCATTAAAAGTTCCAGGTGTTCTAGTGAGAGTTCTGTTCCTCCCCGAAGAGTTATACAGTCCTGTAATTTTTTTCGATAACTAAGTTTACTAACTAAATTTACGTATTACGAGTACATACTTACTATCTTTCGCTAAAAGATTATTATGGCGCAAGCTAAACATTCAGAACGAGAGACGGTATCTGTATTAATGATGTGTGGTTAGGGAGATCGAGTTCGATCTTATGATCAAGTTCGTTTGCTTTTTAATCGCACTTTTCGTAATGGAAAAGGGTTAAATCCTATATCAAAATCAACAATTGAAAGAACTGTAAGGCGCTTTATAAATCATGGATCTATCAAGGACCTTCAGAGAACTGGTCGGCCAAAATCTGCAGGATCTGAGGAGATGCAGGTGGACATAGCCCAAGCATTTGTTGAAAAGCCACACCTTAGATTACGCCGAGCTGGTGATGAGCCTGACGTTGATCCTGAGACAGTGCGAAATATTTTAAAAAGCATTCATTTGCATCCTTACAAAGTTCATCTGGTGCAAGAGCTCAATGAAGACGAGCCTGATCGTCGGGTTGAATTTTGTGAAATTATGAGGGACAGAATTGATAGAGATCCTCTTTTCTTGTACAATACAGTATTTTCAGATGAATCTACTTTCACTTGAAAAGGTGAAGTTAATAGGCAAAATTGTAGATATTGGTCCGACACAAATCCTGATTGGATGTCAAAATATTTGGTTCCACAGGATGGAGCAGCGACTCATTACAGTAGGGACGTTCGACCATATTTGGATACTCAGTTCCCTCAAAGGTGGATAGGAAGAAGGGGTCAAATCAAGTGACATGCTAGATCTCCTGATCTGACGCCTCTCGACTATTTCCTTTGCGGTTATTTAAAGAGCAAAGTATACTCAATGAAACCGCAAAGCTTAGACGAATATCAGCATCGGATTCTGCAACAGGCTACTTTGATTGATAGGAAGATGATTTATAATGCTGTAATTCATTTTTACAATCGCATAGCTTTTTGTCAAGAAGCTCAAGATTTTCAGTTCGAACATCTTCACTGAAGCGTGAGAGGTAAGGTGACTAATGCTAATCAAGCACCTCAAAACGTGAGAGGCAAGGGGACTCACGCCAATCAAGCACCCCGAAACGTGAGAGGCAAGGGGACTCAAGATAATCAAGCACCCCAAAGGGAACAGTATTTACTACGTCCACGTCGTTGTTCCTGGGTAATGCTAAACGTAAGCGTAAACTGCTTGGAAAAAGCCTTGAAAAAACCTTGAAGATCATCATCAAGATCAATACAGAGCTCACCAATGAATTTATCGTTAAAATTTACTTCAGGAATTGCACTGACCTCTTGGAAAACTTTGTTAATTTCAAATAACCTCTAACTGACCTTGAGCGTTGCAATTGACCTATGACTTGGGTACGTACCTGAACGTAGAATTTTCCGCTCTATCGATTGTAGGTGTAAAAAAGGGGGTTTCCATTTAAACAAACCAAGTTGACCTTCGAAATGCTATAAAGGTCAACTTTAAGGTGAAAACGAGTCACCATTGAATTCCTTGTTAAAATTTACTTCAGGAATGACCTTCACTTTTTTGAAAAATATTTTATCTGAGGAAATATCCAACCGACCCGGGACTTTTTAGACACCCTGTATATATATCGCAAATGTCAACATACGTCTTAGTAAACAGAAATCTATATGATATTGATTTGTGCGGACGCCGTGGTTAGTCATCTGTAACCAAATGTCTTTCATTGCCTTTTGGCCGTCCATAGAACTCTCTCCAAGTAAATTTTAATCACTTGACTCTTGCGAGTTCAAGTGCTCTCAATTGCCTTACAGCCGTCCTTGATTTCAACTTAGAGAAATATTCGCCTGTAGCAAAAGAATTTTTATATCTCAAGAAAACCCTTTCTCCCAATGTTTTTAAGTAAATTTGTCTAACAGTTGTTCATTTTCAATCAATTGACTTTCATTGTCTTTCGACCGACATTGGTGTTCGTCAAGTTCGAATGTCATTTTTATATTTTTAGAATGTACTTCATGTAAAACAGGATAGACGTAGGTCCCATGACTGGTCTTACGAAACCACTCGAATGCGTCCCCTCATGAGAGAGGAATCGCAGACCTGTCGCACGTCTAAAACCCAAACCAAGAATAGGCAAATTACATCCACAATCCATAAACCCTCTTTTTATTCAGGTTAATTTTTAACTATGTAATAAGGACTCGATATTTATGTTAATATCTCACTTGTTGTGGAGGTGAAAAACGAGGAGCTGAAAAACGAAAAGCAACGCGTGAAATTAAAAGAAAGTAAACTTTTCCGGGTGTAAACTTAAACGGGGTTTCAGTGTACTTTAATAAAGTTTATTTGTTGATTTCCAATTAAACACTAAACTAACACATGGTCAAGTTTAACACATTGACAGAATTGACATTGTTTGGAAATATATTTTTTTGTGATTTTTTTTGGCCTGAATTTATTCTTTTCAATTTTGTGTACAATGAAAAACAATTTTGGGATATTCGTCACCATAATAATATTTGATTGAAAAGTATAAAAAAATCTCATCTTCTTTGTCTATTTATGAGGATATTTCTTTATTTTTTTCGTTTGCGAAAGCAAATTTATTTTTGAAAAACATAATAAAGGGTAATTCCAGGCCCTTCACCTCTAGAAAATATTTTTTAGTAAAATTGAAAATACACGTCAACTTTTCTTGTTTAATACTATTTATTTAAAATGGATATTTTTGGTTAAAAATTCAGCTAATTAGTTGAATGTTGCACTTTTCGGTTAAAGACTTTTTATAAGTTTCATGATTGTAGATAAAATTCATTTTTTTGGTTAATTACGCAGCCACACAAAAAAAAGTGTGCAGATTTGGTACCAAGACACACGTATTCCTATGGATTTTGAGGCGCGTAATTCAAATTCGGTATCAAAAATCAGCCATCACGTCATGGTTGAGCCATAACCTCAAAAATGACGAAAAATAATGCACTGAGGCAAATAAATTTCAAAATAATGCCAGTGATGCAAATTTTCACTTCAAAGACATGTCGACAACTGTGAAGGATCAACCCTTGCCTGACATCAACTTATTTAACATAACTTTAACCAACAGAACCTGACCTCACCTAACCTGAATTAGCAGAAATTTATTGAACTACACGTAAAGCTCTGGAAGCATATTTTCCCAGTAGCAAATGTGTGCAACATCGAATGGGTCAACTCGAGCCTAATCTAGAAATAAATCTAACCTAACCTAACCTAACCTAACCTAACCTCACGAAACACAATTAAACTGATTGTGTTGTCCCGTTGTGTTTGCGGTACCGTTTCATTCAGCTTCGTCTTAACCTACATAGAGGTTTAACCTATCCTAACCTAAGAAAACCTGACGTAACCTAACCGATTACGCTGGCAACCCTGTTCTTGCGTACTTTCATATTTTGACATTAATAGCAGTAAATGTCTGGAGTTAATTAAATTGGGGTCAATTCTACTTGTAGTTCTAAGTTTCTTCAAATGAGTAATGTGCGTCTAAATTTTTAACCACCTGTGGTACAATGAATGGAATTTTATTGTGTTACAACGGGAACACTTAAGTTAAGTTGTGTTGTTTTGAGCAAAATTTCGTTAGGTTCTGTTAAATTAGATTCATTTGTAGGTTAAGATCGAGCTAACCTGTTAAATATAGCACACATTTAAGACTGAGAACCGCACGCTTACATAGCTACACGCGTGGTTGAATTTCATTCGGCTAGGTTAGGTTAGGTCAGGTTTTGTTAGGTTAGGATAGGTTAAACCTCTATGTAGGTTAAGCGGAAGTTGAATGAAACGGTACCGGAAGACAACGGGACAACACAGTGAGTTTAATTGTGTTACGTGAAGTTAATTTAGGTTAGGTTAGGTTAGGTCACGTTTTTTTAGGTTAGGATAGTTTTGACCTCCTTGCAGGTTAAGCCCAAGCTGATTCAAACGGTACCGCAAACTCAACGGGACAACACAATCAGTTTAATTTTGTTTCATGAGGTTAGGTTTGGTTTGGTTAGGTTAGGTTTATTTCGAGATTAGGCTCGAGTTGACCCATTCGATGTAGCACACATTTGCTACTGGGAAAATATGCTTCCAGAGCTTTACGTGTAGTTCAATAAATTTCTGTTAATTCA
>NC_046663.1:76020711-76033585 GCF_010883055.1 Belonocnema kinseyi
ATGATTTTTCGTCATTTTTTGAGGTTATGGCTCAACCATGACGTGATTGGTGATTTTTGATACCGAATTTGAATTCAGCGCCCCAAAATCCATAGGAATACGCGTGTCTTGTTACCAGATCTGCACACTTTTTTTTGTTGCTGTGTTATTGAACTAGTTTGTTAAAAATTTGTTTTGCCGGGTTAAAAATTTAACTTTTTTGATAGAAATGTCATGATTTTGATTGAAAATGGAACTGTTTGGTTGAAAATAAATTTTGTTTCGGTTATCGTTTCAATTATATTGTTGAAAATTGATGTTCCAATAATAAATTAAACTGTTTATTGTTTTAACTTAAATCTTTCATGGTTAAAATATAAACCATTATATTTGTTCTTGTAAATTAATTTTTTTGGTTGAAGGTAGAACCACTTAGCTAAGATCCATTGTTTGCTGAATATGCGTCACTTTATTCAAAAATTCATATATTTGCTTAAAAACTGCATTATTTGGTTTAAAATGCGTTTTTTGTTCAGGAAATATTTTTTTAGACTTTTCCAATTGAAGGTTTAACTATTGAGTTACAAATTTGTATATTTTGTGGAAAATTCTCTTGCGGTTGAAAATTGATCTTTTTGGTTAAAAATTCATCAGTTTGATTATACTATATGTTAAATTCTTTTGCTGAATATGTATTTAATTGCTTCTAATGATTAATCTTTTTCGTATAAAATTTATGTTTTTTTTTTTGGTTGAATACTCGGGGTTTAAGCGTGTCTACTCTCTGCAAGTTACTTCACGGTAAATCACATTTGCGTCAAGTTACATTATGGCATATTTTATTCGGGAGGCGGAAGGACACTGCTGTGATTAGTCACAAAAATAATTTATTCATGTCCTTCCACTAGCTTTTGCTATTTCTCTTTTTTGCTGACGATTAGTCACATTAGTCCATATTTCTTCTATTTGCTTAAAAAATTAATATTTTATTGAAAATAAGTTTTTTTTACTGTCTCAGAATTAATAATAAAAAAAGTCTTCTAATTACGAATATCTTGGTAACTTTCTCGAAAGTCTAGTCAATTTTTATTTTAAAAATGTGTTCAAAAATTTACCTATTCATTGATCACATATATTTATAACATTATCTATCGCAATCATTATAAATAAAAATAAAACTTTTTTGCCTCTTGCAATTTCATTGTAGCATAAACCGATTGTAATTTGTAATGTTAAATCAAAATGTTATCTTACAAAATAGACATATTTGCACAGTTATACCACATAATTGTTTGCTTATAATAATCTAACACCTATACACAATCTATATGAAGGATAGATCCCTTGAGAACAAAAAGACATCTTCCGGTCAAATGAAAATTTCTCTCTGCGAATATCTCTATACCATTGATAAAATTTTTTATTTTGAGTAATTTCTTGCTTCATTATTTATATCAATTTATTAACAACATACTCTTAATTAACAGAAGAAATAAAACATTTTTTTCCAAGACCATGTTAGCCTTACCTTAAAATTTTTGTTTATATTTTGATCAAACCCAATTTATGTTCAGGCGAAATGTCGTATAGAGTTGGAACTGAAAAAAACATGACAAAAAAATGTAGCAGGTTACGTTGAAATGGTCCTAATCTTTGCCACAAGATAGGACTTTTTATTGATGTTATATTTTCTCGTATAATGATCCATTATTTATTCAAAGCATTTTAGGCAATATGTTCTTCATAAATCTGCGCTTCCTTAAATAATTTCAATTTTACATAGAATAATGATATTATAATGAACTTAGAGCCCATTAATCTATTGTATAAAACAATAAATTTAAATTGATTGAGCGTTGTTTGATAAAACTTTTCAAATTTGAACGTCTTCCATGTTTATAATTTAAAAAATAATTGCATAGAGTCCTAAATAAGTTAATGCATTTTTACTAAGAAATTGATGGTTTTTTGATGCTATAAAGTATCTTCTGCGTAAAAAAGCACTGAAATTAAAGTAAACTTCTTTAGATACTGAAGTTCTTCCTCATTTAAAGAAAATTACTTTTACCAAGTTTACTATTGTACATAATTGCAATTTTCTATAAAAAGTTAACAAAATATACAACTGCGACCCATTTTGAAAATCAAAAATAGAACTTTGTTGAATAGTGGCGTTTGAAGACCCTGAATGTATATAATTATTTTTTATAACACAAAAAAGTCTCAAAGAGATATAAATTCATGCAAAATAATGAAACAAGTGTAGGTTGCTCGTGAGGATAAAATTATGTTTAGCTGTTTCTGCACTTATGAAAAATTATTTTTTTTTGGGGTAAGCACGCTGAAATACAATTTTTTTTCTAGAATAAAGTAGATTTTTCGAACAAAACCAATTAGATACATTTCCTTACAATTAGATATAAAAAATGATTTTATCAAAATTCTTGACAAATTTTTATAGGAGAGAACTACCGGAAAATTATTTTTCATTAAATGGAAAATTGTCAAACAGGAGTGAATCCTGGACGAAAAAATTGGAAAGAATATGTGTAGCTCGCTATAATTAAATCAAGTCAACTTATTTTTGCGTTTTTAGGAACAATTATTTTCTACGGGTAACCATTCAAAAATATATTTTGTTACGTTTATCTGAAATAATATAGATTTTTTTAGCAAAACCTATAAAAAAATTCATCACAATTAGAGATCGAAAATGTGATTTTCTAAAATTTGCAGAAAATGGTTTAGTGGGGCGAAATACGACAAAATTATTTTTTATTACATAAAAAATTCCAAACAGGAATAAATTCAGTCCAAAAAATATGGAAAAATATGTCTTTCTCGCAAAAATTAGATGAAGTTGACGTGCTTTTGCAGTATTAAGAAAAACTGTTTGGTGAGCGGTTACCTCCCCATAAAATAATTTCTCGTAAAAAATTAGAAACATGTAATCTTTGTTTTATAATCGCAAGTAGCTTATATTTTCTTTAACTTTATTATCCTAAATTTAATCCTGTTTTGCAGTTTTTTGTGTAATCAATAATAAGTTTCGGGTAGTTCACTTTTTAAATATTTTTACCCTCTCATCTCAATGAGAAGGTATCGGTTTTATGTGAAAAAGGCCCACTACCTCAGAAAAAATACTATTTACCTCTGTGTCTGTCGTCGCTGTATTCTGTAAATTCGGTAAAAAAAAAATTCGCAAGGGTGTGAAAAGAAAGAACGAGTTCGCTAGCCAGCAATTTTTTAGACTCGGTCTTTGTATTTTTCGGACGTTCTTGCGCAAACCTTTTAAAATTAAAACTCAAAACATCCACTGATGTAATTATGTGATTGTGAATTCTCTTTTGTTAAAGTTCTTTCGGCTTTTATGAACACATTTTCATCACGTGTCTCGCGCTGCGTACTTCATTTAGTCCAAAATGTGAACTCTTCGATATCATGCTCAACACTTTTATATAAAAAATAATGTATTTTTTATTTAACTCTACCTGGGATTGATTATTCAGATATTGCGTATTATTCGCAAAAAAATGGTCAATCTTTTTTGGTTGAGTCAATGTCGTCTCATTTATTCTCGTAGGTTGTATCGTTTGTACACAATTACATTTTTTTAAATTATGTTTTTCATCAATAAAACAAAAACTTCGCCTACAAAAACAGTCATTCATGACAAATTTGTAGATCTCTGTGGGTTGCACAATTTTTTCGATATTTAATGAAATTTGCAAAAGTAATTGTTTGCATAAAACTAATAGCTTCACAGAATGGATGAACATATAATAATTCATTATTTTTTGTGCGATCAAAATGTGAATTTTTTATTTTTTTAAACAAAATTTAAAAAGTTAATGAAATATTCGTGTAGGGCCTTTAAAGGGAAACGTTTTTCTTCTGAATGTTTTCTATATCACGCTTTGTTGGCTTTAAATATCCACTTTCGTTTATTTTTTTGCATTTTGAAAATCCTATAAACTCGGTCATATTTATTTTATCAAAAAAGGTTATTAGGATAAATTGTTCATTATGAAATTCGCAAAAGTCATATTTCGCATAAAACTAATACCTTCTCATAATGGATGAGAATGTAAAAATTAATCAAAAATGAAAATTTCAGGTTAAATAACGCACGATACGAAGAAAGTAAAGAGATGATAAACGTGTTGATAGGATATTTTTTGTATTCTAATTTGAAAAAAGTCACATTTTCTATGTCTCACTATGAGAAAAATGTTCTAATTGATTTTGCTCGCAAAAACTACTTTATTTCAGAGAAACGTAAGAAAATGTAATTCAGCGTGGTTAACCCATAGAAAACAATTGCTAATAAAGATGAAAATACACGCCAACTTTATTTAATTAATGCAAGCAGCTTATGCTTTTGCCCAAAATTTTGAACTGAAATAACTCCTGCTGTGCGCCTTTGTGTAAAGTGAAAAATAATTCTGGGATAGTTAATCCCCAAATTAAATTTTTCGAGAAATTTAAGGAAATAAAATTTCTGATCTCTCCTTATGAAGAAATTTGTACAGATGGTTTTATTGTAAAACATATCGATTTATATTTAAAAAATTTGATAAATATTTAGTATCCAAATTGTCGGGGGTAGTTTTCACCTTCAAAAATCTCATTTGGGCAGATAAGAGAAAACACGTGTGTTTTATTTTCGAGTCTATTCAGTAATACCAACAAATCTAAATTATTTTCATAAATATATACGTTAATATAATAATTATAAATAAAAAGTGAAAGAGCATTCTTCCTCAGACCCATTCTTCATTGGGTTTCAAACCTTCATTATAAAGCAGAGAACTGCCATTAAAAATTTTAATTTAGTTTATAACTGTTTATAACAATTGAAGCTGTACCCAGAGCAATTCGGTTAGTATGTCGATGGATCTTGCAAATTAAAGGAAGGGTAAAGGATGTCGAATGTTGAGAATGGTTTAAGTTATTAAAGAAAAAAAGGAGAAAAGTAACAGGGCTTAATCAGTAACTTTTATCGGTGCAATCTTAGAAGTTTGCGATGGCATCGGTTGGAGAACGTAAAGTGTTGGATGCTGATGTGGTACCAGCTGGAATATGGTGCAGATAGCACAATAATTATTAGGTGGCTTTGTTCCTTCCTCAAGACTTTTTCAAATTTATTTAATTTATCACATCCCGTTTTCCTTCCGCTTAAATATGAGATTTTATTTCCTTCTGATTCTATATGACCAGTCCCTCTTTATCAATTAGAATGTTAAGGATGTCCTAGATTTTTTTCGTATCTCCACATGACCACCATTTATACATTTTATTCACGTTAAATCTGGAATCGTATAGTAGTTTATAGTCCAGCTCAAACTCTCGATACAATAAGTGTGCATCAACCTTGAGTGCTATATTGCCACAAACGATGTCATATATCCTTCTTCTTTTAGTGTAAAAAATTTTAATTTCTGATTCTATGAGAAAACTAAAATAAAATATTGCCAATACTTCCAAACTTACCTATTTTTTCTATATTTTCTTAATTATCATTTCTTTTCTAGTCTGTATTTTCGATTCTCGAATTCTACATTAAACTACAGTTTTATTCTATCTCTTAGTGTTTACTTCTTGGTTGCGATACATATATAAATATTTCATCGCTATTTATTTTACATTTTCTTCTTCGAAGTTTCGTAGCATTGTAATATTCTGTTTCCTTTGTTCTTCTACTGAAAATTAACTTTTATCTCATTTTAAATTTATTTTCAACTGAGATTCTATCTTTCAAAAGAGTTTTTTATATTCATTGTTCTGTGGTGTTTGTAATTTACGATTCAACTTTTTTTAGTGCAGTTTTCTCCTACCTTCATTCTTTCTTTATGTTAATTCATTGTTACGCCTCTCTTCTTTTATCTTGTAAGAGCAACTTAACTTCCTTGATTTTCTGCCCTGCTCCTATTTTTCTGCTATTTTCTGCCGAAAAGTGTTATTGAAGAATATTTTTTCTGGCATTTTTCTTGCGCCAAAAGTTAAAAGGTGTAAGTGATACTCTCATCAAAGTATCATCTAGCCCCTGGCTGCTATTCAAAGTTATCACGAGATTTTCTAAGCGACCACAGACATTAGTAGATTGAGTAATCAAAGGCGTAGGATGCTTTTCTTTTAGTGATAAATGCAAGAAAGAGAAATTTTGAATTTGTAATTAAAAATTAATTTCTATTAATTGTATTGAATTTTTAAATACAAATATTTTGAAATCAAGCAATAATATTTCATTGCTACAAGTAATTATTTACAAAATCGAGTATAATTTTCTCAGATTTGTAAACAAAGAAAATGGTCCGAGAAATAGCATTGCTTAAAACAAAAGTTATGTGAACAAAAGAATTGCTTAAAGTAACAAAACTCGAGAATAATTAATTTTATTTTCATTGAATTGTATACATAAAAGAATATAACTTTTTAAAATTCTTTTACCAATCAGAATTATCTACAGTAAAATTAATTTAAAAAAAATGTCTGATAACAAATTTGCTAAAGGAACAAAAATGTTTCTATCCAAAAAGAGTTTTTAAAAAAAAAATTGTCGTTTTTTTCAGCAATTACCTGTTATTTCTTCTAATATTCTTGAGGTAAGCCTTTTAACTATAACGAATTTTGTAAATTCTATATAACCTTATTAGATAACGTTAGCCAAATTCCTAAGAGCCTGACGGCAGCTATAACATTATTTGTGAAATGAAAAGTAAGAGCACAATAGTTCATGTATTACGGAACATTGCGCATATGAAAAGCGACGTTTATGAGTCACAATCGTAAATCATATACAGACTAAAGTTTCTTTTGATTTTAAATTATTATTATATTTAAATTGAGTTTAAAGTTAAAAACGGGGTTTGTATTCACTTACATTATATGACCAAAAGTAAAAAATTCTGTTAACAAAGGACCGCGCACTAAATGTATGGGAAAATGGCTTTGGGTGGATCTAGCTGAAACTTTGTAATTTTTAAGGTTATAACTGCCGGATGGAATATCCGCAAACAAATCCAAAAAACTGGACAGTTTTAGCGCTATCCGGCGCTAAGCGCTCAAGATCAGTGAATAAAATGAATTACAACAGATTTTGTTACAAAAGCGATGTCAAAATAGAAATCACGGTTCAGATCGTGGTCTGTCATATTTCCACCTACACCGTTGACACATATAGCGCACTTCTCAAAACGATCAAACGCTAAGCGCCCAAGATTTTAACTTGACTAATTAATCACTTATTTAAAGGCAGAAATGGGACCGAAAGTAACATTAGTAACTAGTGCGCGAATACTGATAATAACATTTTAGCCTTCGCAAGAGGATTGAACGCTAACCGCTCAAGATCAGCGAATAAAACCAATCCTAGTAACCGTAGCGACAAAAGCGATGTCACTATAAGAATCAAGCATCAGAAAGTAGTCAGTAATATGTTTAGCCAAACCAATGAGTTATATTGCGCGCTTCTTGAAACGATCAAACGCTCAGCGCACAATATTTGAACTTGACTAAGTAATTACTTTTTTAAAGCCAGAAATGGTATCCAAAGTAACGGGTCGTCAGACGTGGTTGTGGCTGAAATTTTACCGCGATTTCGCGGGGAGCGGGTACAATTTTCCAGATTAGCATCCGCTCCCGGCGAAATCCTGCGGTTGTCCTTATGACACATTTTTAATTATATATATATATATATATATATATATTAACCATATATTAAACCGCATTCACTCATTATTTCCATCGACGAAGGTTTTTTTTTCTGTCATTTATTTTGTGAAAGGCCTTTAAAAAAGTGATTTCTTAGTCAAGTTCAAATCTTCGGCGCTTAGCGTTTGCCCGTTCTGAGAAGCGCGCTGTATGAGTCAACGGTGTCGATTCATATTTTCATTGGTTTGGCTAAACATGTTACTGACCACTTCTTGATGCGTGTTTCGTATACTGACATCGCTTGTATCGCTAAAGATACTAGGATTGGTTCTATTCGCTGATCATGGACGCTTAGCGTTCGGCCCTCTGACGAAGGGTACACAGTTATTATCGATGTGCGCACTAGTTACTAATGTTACTTTGAATACCATTTCTGTTTTTAACAAAGTAATTACTTAGTCAAGTTCAAATCTTGGGCGCTTAGCGTTTGATCGTTTCGAGAAGCGCGCAATATAACTCATTGGTTTGGCTAAACATATTACTGACTACTTTTTGATGCGTGATTCTTATAGTGACATCGCTTTTGTCGTTAAAGTTACTAGGATTGGTTTTATTCGCTGATCTTGAGCGCTTAGCGTTTAACCCTCTTGCGAAGGGTAGAATCTTATTATCGGTATGTGCGCACTAGTGACTAATGTTACTCTGGTTACTATGTCTACCTTTAAAGAAGTGATTAATTAGTTAAGTTAAAATCTTGGGCGCTTAGCGTTTAATCGTTTTGCGAAGCACGCTATATGAGTCAACGGTGTAGGCCGAAATATGACAGACCACGATTTGAACCGTGATTTCTATGTTGACATCGCTTTTGTAACAAAATCTGTTGTAATTCGTTTTATTCACTGATCTTGAGCGCTTAGCGCCGCATAGCGCTAAAGCTGTCCATTTTTTGGATTTTTTTTACGGATATTTCATCCGGCACTTCTAACCTTAAAAATTACGAAATTTCAGCTAAATCTACCGAAAGCCATTTTCCCATACATTTAGTGCGGGGTCCTTTTTTTAAAGTTGAAAAAACACATTTTCCGGATTTAAAATTTCATGATGTATTCAATGATTTCTAATAAAATCTAAAAAACCTATAAAAATGTCAAACAATATAATCAATAAATTTTAATTCAATGCTTCATTTATAATAAAAGTGCATGGTACTGTTAATAGCTATAGAGCAGCAATAATTTAATTCATGTTTCTAAAAATCATGTTACTAAATTTTTGAAAATAAGATCACGGCCCGCCGTCTATGCCATTGACGTTTTTTTTTCAGATTTCCATCGGCTTGCTGATATAGTATCTAGTAAAAAGGGCTGAATAGCAGCTTCCATCCTGAAACTGATATTCAAGATCCTGCTGAAAATAGTGATTACTCTATTTATCTGACGGTGCAGAAAGAATATCAGAAAAAATATTCCTTGAAAACGCTTTTGATAATAATTATACAACTTTTTTCACGTGATAAAATTCGTAGATTTTTTAAACATATTTAAAGCTTAAACACATCGTTTTGTGGTTATTAGGAGATGATACAGCCTGTTTGAATATAAATTTTTTAGGCTTAAATTATATCTAATTTGGAATTTTCTTTTCTACTATGAATTTAAAAATCTTTCAGACAGATTTCTGCATTTTTTACACTGTTTACATAATTTTTAACCGAGATGTAACAATTGAAAGTCCACGAACAGAATAGTAGTTTCGCAAATTCTGTTGTCTAACATTCATCGCTTTTAATCTTTAAACGTAATTTTTTTAGCGACTCTAATTGAATAAATAGTTTGTGCAGAGTAAAACCATTTTTGCAATGATGTCAACATTTACTGAACGTATAGTAGTTGTGTTGTAGTTTCAGTAGTGTAAAAATCAATTTATCCGTATGCATGTCATTTGAAAGGAATGTATTAGATTTTATTTTTATGTTTTATTTATACAATAATTCGGTTTTTTGACCAAAGGTTTATAAAAATGAGTAGCAATATAAGATACAAATATACACAAAAAGTAATCATGTGCAGGCAGATTAAACGTTAGATTAAAAAGAAGTAACTTACAAAAGTTGTATAAAGGAGAAATTACTTAAGAGTATCAAGACAGTCACTTCTGCAAAATGATTGCAACGTTGTGCCACCTAAAATTGATATTCTTGAGTCAGAAGAGGTAAAACAAACAGCTAGAAAATGATTAACACCTTCTGTTATTGACACATTACATATATGGCGCAGAGTCTAGCAGGGTCATAAGTAAATGTATATTCTCCAAAACGTATGCAAACCCTGATAAGCCGCATAGTTAGAGTTTGCATGACAGCCCAACAGCAGAGGAATCCTGTTCTCCTGTCTGTGCAGAATTAGAATCTGCATTTCTGTGGGAGGCTAAGGTCCCTCAGCATTATCTGGGAAATAAGCCTAGAAAATAAACACTTCTAGTCTTTCTCCTCTCCTGCCTCTGAGTCTCAACTTAATAACGGTGTGATCGCTGGAGGAGAGCTTATGTATCAAAATCGCAGCCATACCCTTAACGGTTTTGCATGCGCTTGTCGTTTTTTCGCGCGGTCCGTTACATATGGTTCCATGACCTGACAATCCACTTTTGCGCTGAGCTTGCATGCTATGGCCTTGCAGCGCTTCAACTTAGCGCGCCATTATTTTAATAATGAATGAAATGTCAAATTATTTTATTTTAGTGTCAAAGAAACTAATGCAAATTAAACAATTTCTTAATTCGTCATAATTATTATTTATTGCGAAAAGATTTACACACGTTTAAGAAAATTATTCGGATTAGCTGTAAGCTAATTAAGTTAATTAATTTCCTTTTCTTTCTATACAAAATGAGTAATAATTTTATTGTCAGAAATTATAAGCTTAAGAAAAGATTTTTAAATATTTTAAATCATTTCACAGAGATTTCACAAGATTTCAGAAAGATTTCAAAGATTAAAAAAATGTTAACATTTTGAACATTTGAAAGAAATTCAGAAAGATTTCCAAATATTATCATCTGCCTCGGTAAGATTTCCAAATATTATAAAACACCTCGCAAAGATTTTAAGAAATTTTAAATTATTTTACAAACATTAAAAAAATTCCGCAAAGAATTAAAAAGATTGCGAATTATTTAACAAAGATTTCTAAAGATTTCAGAAAGGTTTTAAAGAATTCGAAATTTTAGAAAGATCTCAAAAGTTTAAAAAAGATTCTAAACGATTGTAATCATTTCAAAAAGGTAACATTTGAAAGATTTTAAAATATAATTAATAATTTTCTTGTAAGAAATTGTAACCTTAGATAAAATAATTTAAATCATCTGCTGCATTCGCAGCTATAAGTTGCAATGCGAAAATGTAAAAGTCCTTGCACTCCTGACTGCGTGAATCGTTGGTAGAACTTCAGGAATGACCTTCACTTTTTTGAAAAATATTTTACCTGAGGAAATATCCACCCGTCCCGCGACTTTTTAGACACCCTGTATCTACTAAGTAAATTATGGATATTTTCGAAATTCTCTAAGCTTTTTTCCATAAAATTACACACCATTGAACTTATCATAAAAATTGCTAATATTCCACTAATATTATTGTATGATAATTATAAATCTCTTAATGCTTGCTTATAGTGAATATGTCATAATAATAAAATTAACTTTATGAACTGTCTTTATATGTACATTTAAATAACGTCCTTGTTTAAACTCATTTTGGCACTTCGCACATTTTACCACGGCATTTTCTTTGGGTTTATAAGGTGGAACTTTATTAAAATCCGCTATTATGCAAAAAGAAATGAATTGAGTAAAATTTTTATGTTTAGTGTTAGATTCTATTTACAAAAGAATTATAAGCTTTGTATGTTCTCATCTTAATGAAGCCGTTTTACGTGTGCTTTATAATTTCAGAATTTCCTTAAAGGAAAATTGTAAATTTCACCAAAAATAGTCAAAAATAGTAAAAAATATCAATTACGTAAACATTGCGATTATGAACAAAAATAAAACCTGGAGCACTGGAGCTAGTCACGTTTGTCACTAATGTCGATTTGAAGTTCAAACCATGGCCTGCTGAATCAGATCGGCTAAAAGACCATAACGTATATGCCCAGCGCTTAACCAAATGTACGCAAAAGAAATCTTTGCTAAATAATTTACAATCTTTTGGTTTCTTCGCAGAAATATTTTCAATCTTTTTAAATGTTTGTTAAATAATTAAAAATCTCTTTTGCATAAGAACTACATAAAAATTTTAAAAGACTCATTAATTGTTGGTTTAAATTTTTTTTTAAGCATATAATTTCTCCATGCCCAACGCAAAACGCAATATGCATGTTTTCCGTAGACGTTTGTGTTTATTATTATTCCGCACCGCTCCACTATGTAGTAGAGTTGAGAATAGCTGCGCAAATGACCCAATTTTTTTTTTAAGATTTTGACTTTTAATTCATGAAGTTGGCTAGTCTGATGCCTTAAGAGTCAAACTGTATCTTCAGGTAGGTCAGGTAGGTGCTCGCGTTTATGTAGTGTAGTGTTGTGCCATGCGCTGCAGGGACTTGATGCTGTTCGGACAAGTGAGAGAGCACAACGCTTAACTTTGAAGTCACGCTTAAATAATTACGATTAACCGAGTTCAATTTTGAAAAATGGCTTCTATTCCTCAAGATACGTAAAATATCGCAGTGTAATTGTATAACTAAGAAATCACTTGGTAAATTAGCAATAATTAATCTGTTTAAGTAATATTTTTGCGCAAAAATCGATAAAAATATAGCATAAGTAAAATGCCTTGTAAGATCCTATGCAATAAAGTGCATTTTCTGATAGATGAAGTTGTTATAAACTACGAAAAAAATGTTCACGCCTCCTGTGATCTCTTTGCTGGTTTTATACAAGTTTTTCAAAAAAAAAATCGTAATTTTCAAGGAACAAAAGTTGTTCAATCGCAGACTTACGTAAATATTATCTTAATATAGTCTTTTATGGTTGAATGCTTTTTGTAAAACAATAGAAAAAGAGTCGAAATTTCATATATTTTGGTATTTGAGATTGTCTTCGCATTTAAGTATAGTTCATGTTATACCGGCACTAAACAGATACATGTTTTTTTGTAAACTCTGATCCTTTAATTTCAATAATATGCGATTTGAGAATAAAAAACAGGAAGTGTCTTTCTGAAAAAGTAACTGACATGTTACTTGCT
>NC_046663.1:76033685-76058406 GCF_010883055.1 Belonocnema kinseyi
TGACTCTGTAAAAATCGAATTTATGCACATTTTTTTTTTATAAATACATCGTATTTCGTTCTAAATAAACGTAATTTTTATTAAATTTCCCTCCTAAAGATTAAATTGTACGTTTGTAATCATTAGAATTTTTATAAAATCTATCGTGGATAATAAAAAAAAGTTCGATTTACTTTAATTACAACATGAACGGTAGAGAGACATGGACTTATCAAAAAAAAAGATAAGAGTAAAATTAACGCAATTGACATGAAATTCATGCGCATAATATGCGGGAAAACTTTGATGGACAAAGTAAGTAACGCGATAATTCTAAAAGAATGTGGTGCAGAAGGGACGCTAGTAGATACATGGGAAAGAAATCGGTTGATATAGTTCGGGCATTTTGAGAGAATACCAAATGAACGACTAACGAAACAAGTGTATCAAGGTAAAGTAAATGGCATCATGCCCAGAGGTAGACCGCGGAAAGAATGGTGATAATGTGTGAATCAGACCCTACTTAGAAGAGACTAAGAAGTCACTGAAACAAGAGAGTCTGCATGAAAAAATGCATGGATATAAAAGAAGCTAGAGAAGTATGCCAGGACAGGGAAGTATGGCGGCCAATAGTTAATAGAAGAGTGTTAGTAAAGTGAATGACGCCTGAAACAAAAGACCTTGGTCACTAATGGACCCAATCTGGATCAATTCTGAAAATTCTGGATGTTCTGGATCAATCTGAAAATTTTCTATCCTTTCTCCACATTACTTCTTTCCCCACCGAGTGAGTCACGCCTACCCCGAAAGGGAAATGGCTTCATGGTATGATAATAAATATATATAATATATATAATTTGTATTGCTTCAATTTATTGATAAGAGTTTGAAATCCAATAAAAATATAATGCTTTGACAAACAATGTTAAAATTTTGAGCTATTAAGCCACACACACACACACAAATAAATTTTAATTATACATACTTTTGAATCCTATTAATATTATTTTGGAATGTTTTTTGTTTGACTAAAACACATGGAGCACTTGAAGTGACATTCAAAAAATGAGTTTCTGTTAGAGAAAATATAAAAAGCATTTAATTAATAATGTTATTGATCCGGAAATTCATACATTTGATTTAAGATAATCTCTTTTTCACAATATCAGCCACAAAATATAAAATTCAAAGAAGCTGGAAAACGTTTTTTTCCACATAAATAGTAAATGTGCTCAAAATGACGAAGCTTTCTTGAATATATTACTGGAAATCTTCATAAGCTTAAAATGAATTGTGATGTTGATTCTAGCTAATTAAAGCTTACCTTTGCCTTCATAGTCTAGGAACAAGGGGGGTTTTCGTGGCCCTTCAATGTCCGTGAGGGATCCTAAGTTATTTTTATGTATTTTGGCCTCCTGAATCCGATTTTCGAAGGTGCCAAGCCGTAAGTGGGCAAATTAAAAAGTTATTAACAAATTAATTGTTTAAACGCTCATAACTTTTTACCTATTTAAGGTACAGGGCCCTGCGACATATCAAATGATCACAAATTTAATAAAAAATAAGCTCGTTTTTTCCAATTGAAAAAGTGTTTATTAGAACCAGAAATTTTGCAAATAAACCAAGGAAAACCCATGCGAACGGAAAATTTTATTGTTTAAAAGGCTAATACTTTTTTCCTATGCAAATTCTGAACTCTGGAAACATACCAAAATGTTCGCTATTCAAAGAGGAACACAGCTGTATTTTATTTTTTTATAAATATTGACCGCAACTGAAAATATCGCAATGTAAATTAAACAAAAATCGTCCGTTTTCAGACGATCTAATTGTTTAACGGCTTCCACGCTTCCTCCGTAGTGTGCTGAGGTTATTAAATGATCACCAAACGATTCTACAGTCCAAGACAAATAAATTCGTTTTTTTTAAATGCAAAAATATTGATTAGAACCGGAGCTAAGGCGATTTGAGTGAACGAGAAATCCGTGGACGCTTGACGACCCACTAGGCCGCAAGCGCGGCGCCGCACTCGGTCGCGCTCTTCGTGCATTCTACGTTTTTATTTTATACAATTGATACATTTACTCATTGTCAGTCTCTCGTAGGGATTTTATATGTAGACTTTTGTCACCGCGATTATAAATAAAAGCATTAACAACTAATAATAACGAGCAAGAGCGACAAATCTTACTCGTCTAGAGTGTCCTTAACTTTTTAATTTTAGCACGGAATTTTACTGCACGGAAAAGTGCTCCATAGGTGAGTGATCATGTCAAATTCAGTTTACGTTTATTTTGCCAACTTGGCGTAAGATAAAAAAAAGTATCCTAGCCCAAATAGGTCACGAGATATAACCTTGAAAAGTGCACTCTTTATGCATAGAGGCACCTGAGCGTACCGTAAAGTCGAACTACGGTCATATTTCGAAATTTTGTCCTAAATAAGTGTGCCTATATGATTCATTTATCATATATAATACGTCCTTTGACATTGATAAACAAATAATTATTTATAAAAAAGCTTGCTTTCACTACTTATGATTACTTTTTGGCCATTTTTTAGCATTTTTGTGCCAAAAAAGTTATCGTAATTGATTAAAAATGTGCAATATGCTTTTTATCCATTAGCAAATATTTTTATTAATAATTGCTTATAAGAAAATATTGCTATAACCACTGTTGAGTATTTTTTGACTACTTTTGTGGCAAAAAAGTACTTATCATTGATTAAAAATGTGATATATATTTTTTATCGATAAAAAACAGTTTTTTAAATAATTGTTTATAACAATTTTTTCTTATGAATACCTTCGTGCATTCAATTTTATACTTACCTCCAAGACAGTTGTAATTATCAGTGATTTTCGTAAACGCTTGTTATAAACAATTATTTTTTTATCAATAGACGTATTATACATGATAAATGAATCTAACACTTATTTGTGACACAAATTTCGGAATATGACCGCAGTTCTACTTTACGGTACGCTCATCTGCCTCTATGCATGAAGAGTGTACTTTCCAAGGTCATATATCGTGAACTATTTGGGCTAGAACACTTTTTTTATCTTACGCTAAATTGGCTACACTTTCATTTATTCTCTTGGAACTTTGTGATGGGATCCACAGGAAATGAGGTATTTTGCAAAAACACCACTTCTTTTTTAGTCAAAAATGCAGAGAAAAAAATGCAATTTTTAAAACCTCACAATTCCCAAAATAATAGGTCTAAAGGACTTTTTTTCTAGATTAACGCAGATTTTCGTAGACTCTATTTCAACCTCTGGCACAATGACGTAAACTGAACTTGACAGGATTTAATTGAAAAAACTAAAGTCCACTTTTTCCCCTGTAAAAACAGGCGAAAATGGCCAAATTTGAGGGGTCATAACTCATGACCTCTCACGGGTAGGATATTGTTCTTTTGTGGCAATTACAGCTAATTGAGGCCAGTTTCACTCACCTGCAGAACACTTTTTCATGCAGTAATTATGTGCAAAGGTAAACAGTGTTTTTTGAAACTTAATGATTTTTCGATGAAAATAAAAAATAGGGATTTTTCAATATATCATAACTCGGGACCAATAGAAGTTAGCGGATTATTTTGTCAACAAAATTTGTTTAGAATTTTATCTCCTGTCTTTTTTCTGTTTTTTCATTTTGATCTAAAATGCAATGGGAATTATCCGTCCACGCAAAAGTAACTTTTGGAACTTCTTAAAACAAAAAAACCCGGTTTCGAAATTGATCTGTCCTAGCATTTTCTAGCAGTTTTCTCTGAAATTAAATTCCAGTTTCAGTCCTACTTACAACCAGATGACAATTTTTTTCAAAATTCGAAAAATACAGTGAGTAGAAAAAGTAACAAACTAATACCAAGAAAGTCGGATTTTAAAATTTTGGGAATTAATATTTTCGGTAGATTTATTTTATTACCGAAATTTCCAGAATTTTATTTTGTTCAGAGGATTTTAGTTTCGATTCCTTTGTTACCAAATACTCATTTTTCACCCAAATACCACTCATGTCTTTTTTTTTAAATTACCGAGTAAAGTATCCTAAATGTGAAAAGTAAAGACATATTTTAATACATACAATAATATATGAATTTTAAATTTCTGTTCTGAGTAATTTTGGATTGGACAAATGTGCCAGGATTCATCTGAAGAAAGGAAAGATTGTTGGCGTTCCAAACGATCCTGAGCTTCTAGATTAAGTGCTATTAGACATCTTAACACTGGAGAGACCTATACATACATATGCTTGCGTCAAAGCTGCATTGAAGACGTAACATTAGTAACAAAGTATCTTCGAAAAAATACAAGCATCTTCTTTAACAAATTTGGTCTTCAAATCTGTTGACGTTGAACGAGGTATCTGCTTCTAAAATTCTGACCATCTCAAATCTACTCTACTCATTTGGGCTGGTTTAGTAGACGAAGAACGAGCCAAGGGTTGTGAATATCGCTACTTGTAAGACCGTGCACACGCATAAGAGCTTGAATGTTAATTTGTCCATTTCGCGATTATCTATCTCATGCTATCAAGGTGGATGCTGACTTCCGAATCCCGAATGTCTTCATAATCTAAATATTTTTAAGTATAGCTTTAACGTTCGCACATGGCAAATCACCTTTCTTAAAAATGATCAGAAAACACGAAATAATTGACCACTAATCATTTCTTCACAAAGCCACGGATGCGTCACCTGAATTTTAACATCAGAAGTGGGAGAATTGCAGCACTCTATCAAGATACTTTACTTTCAAAGGCCGAAGTGAAAAAATCAGAGGTTAAAAAATTTAGCCAACAGCTACTCGATGATAAAATGCACTTGAACTTTCACAGAAATGCAAAAAAAGTCGAAGGAACAAAAATTTTCTTTCCTCATATCGTCAGGTCTACATATGGTTTTATTTTCGTATGCCAGAATGGTGTCATTTCTGCCTTAGAATACCGTGACCCCATTTTCTGTCAAGCAAATCTTATCGATAGGTGCAGAGCGTGTAGTTCGCATGCTGAGTACCTAAAATAAATACTGTCTGGATGTCTCACTTACGCAGAAATGATGTATCTGTAAGGATAAAATGCAGCCCGAATAATGCCTTATTAAAACCCTTATCGTTCTTTCGGTGTTAATTGCGATCCTGACCTGCCGATTTTTCTGAGAAAGATAAAGTCAATTTTTCAAAACCGGAATTGCCAAATTTTCTGGAACTACAATTTTCGGAGAGCAGTCTCCGTTGCACCCTTGAGGCCTGACATAGTTTTTCAAGACTTTGAGAATTGAACTATAATAGTGGTCGAATTCTCGGCTCCATTCGACTACAATATTACTGCCAAGGAAGGGAAAAGGTGAAAAGGTATTAAAACCTTGGAAGGGGGCTGTACAAACTGAACCCAAAATTTTTGGTTAAAGTAGTCGTCCTTCACTAGATTCTCGGGTGTTGATTCTTATGGGTCATGGAGACAGCGTTGTCGCTGCGTTGCTGCTCCCGCCTGCTTAAAATTTTATTTTCTTTTTGCCTTGATAAGGGTGCTGTATGAGTGCCGAAACTTTGGTGCTTGTTATTTACGAATTTTTTTTTTTATTGTGATTTGATAATGATGAAAATAAAAAAGACGAAAGAAGTGAAAGAGAGGAGGAAGGAGATTTGTTTGGTTGTATTCTCAATGTTCTCTCCTTTTTTGGGAAATTTTTTTTTAAGATTGCAATGGGCACATTTCATAGTGGATTTCCAAATTAAGTTGTTAGATTCCTGGATTTATTTTCGGGAGTTCTGCACATTAACTTGATTATAGGGCGTTAAATGAGATTTTAAATTTTATTTTGATCTTATTTAATTTTCTTTCATTTTAATTTAGCTGACTTGGACTAGAGATTATTTCTATTTCTGGTTTGTCTACAGCTAGTTTGCCTTTTGAACTTTCACTATATTCTCGGGTGTTGATTCTTAAATGTCAAGGAGAAAGCGTTGTGGCTGCGTTGGGTTTCCTGCCTGCTTAAAATTTTATTTTAATTTTTGTTTTGCCTTCATGAGGGCAATGTTTTTTATTGTGATTTGATAATGATAAAAATAAAAAGACGAAAGAAATAAAAGAGATAATTAAGGGGGATTTGGTTGGTAGCCTTTACATTTTTCTTTCCTCTTATTCATGTTCGTCCAGAAAGGAAAGCAAATTTTTATCTTTTCTTTTTTAGGAGAAGTTTTTTGTTGTTTTTTTAGAGTTCAATAGGAACATTTTATAGTGGGACTTATTCAAAACGATGTAGGACAGGCTGTGAAGATTAAAAAGGCTAGCGTATAGGGACAATTAGGACTAAGCTCACAGTGGCGATAGGGTCCATACTCTGTGAAGAACCCCTGCATGATGCGATAATTGGAAGGATTGCACAGGCGATGGGCGGCCACGCAAAAGTAAATAGATGGGCTCGGCGGATTAGGCACACTAGTTGCCCAAGTGACACCATCACACGGACGATTCTAAAGATGTGCAAAGATAAAATATCAAAGCGCTTGAACTTCATCAAAGCTTTTCAAGTCTGCATGCCAAGCAGGAATATGTGGAAAGAAAATAGTATTCCCCTCCTACAAGGGGAAATATGATTCACAGATGATTCCATGGCGAGGAAGGGTCAGAAGCAGGAGTCTATAACAGCAAGAGAAATAGGCGATAGGCAACCTATTCGGGAAATGTTACTGCCTTTCAGGTCTTAGACGTACTTCTCTGTGCTAAAACATTGACAGAAGAAAACGCTGCTTACAGGCAAATTACGATCTGATCGGACAGCCAAGTGACATTAACTGCGATGAGAAAACCAGACAAAATATTAGAAAAAAAAAGTGGTTTCCATATTGGTCCCTGGTCACAAAGCGATCAAGGTGAAAGAAAAGGTGAACCAGCTGGCAAAACGCGGCGCAGCAAGAAAATACATAGGACTTAAATCGGTACTGGGACCAGTGTTTTTCTGCATCGTGATGACCATCAAAACTAGATCCTAATAAAGCACCGGGAATACTGAAAACAAATAAGGTTGCCGAAAGGCGAAAACCATCCTGGGCTATACGTACAGAAATCACAGAGCCAGGGAAATCCTGGGTATACCCAAGAAAGACATAAGGCTGGTGGTTCAGAGGCTTACTGGACACAACCACTTGAACTGACGTGTGCACACCATGAGAACATACTTACTTTCCTCGTATGCTCTCTTGTCACGCTAAGTTAGTGTGGGTTAATTTATACTATGAAATCCCAGACTCATACTTATTTAGTATGGAGGTATACATCTCCGCAAAAATTAGTATGAATGTGTGCTATCATAGTATGAATTAAACCAAACTAATGTAGCCAGGGGAGCTCCATAGGCGCTTGCTCCCCGATTTGAAAATGACAAGCCAACTGACAGGAAAAATTAATCTTGAGTAATTAATTTATAATTAAGATTGAATTCAGGTTTCTTCTGCTTTGATTCTTAAGTTAATTTAATTTGTTGACAAGGGATAGTTAAGTTCAAATTTTGCGCTCCTAAATGAGTCGGTACTAATTCTAATTAAAAATTTAAGGAAGGAAAATTATGAAACATTTTAAATTATCACATAAGGTAGTTTTATTTGTATGAATTGCATTTAAAAGCATGTATTTCTGATTTAAAAAAATGAAATTTTCTCCAGGTGACTATACGGCTAAGTGGCTACGACCGGTCAATGAGCAAGGGCAGCTTTTCTGGATGCAATCCTCCTGAGGCCGGATTTGGCACTTTTCGTGCGAGGAACGCGTTACATTCATGCATTTCACGGAGTAATGCACCTGTAAGAACTATTTATAAACTGTTAGATATTTACAATAAATACATTAGAAATTTCGAAACGAGATGTGAGCTAACGTTATAATGCACAATAATGTCACAGCAAATATTGGGGTATTTCTTTGAACTTGAATTTCGATCAAAGTGATTTGCAGCAGAGTGATTATCATTTTAATTAAATGAGCCTGTATTACTGTGAACATTGTTTAACAACTACATGTAAATATTGAACTTGTCTTCGTTAAAACCTTAAAAAAAAGAACTGTTGTTCACTAGGTTCGTGAAATAATGCAGCACTGTTGATACCTCAGGATTTACTGTGATGTACTGTTATGTTGCGGAGAAAACTTTGATAAAAAAAAACTCAAATTCTCATGCACCGAGAATCGACCTGGAGCAGTAAAACTTTTGCATCGGGTTTGCTCAATGCTAGAGTAGGAGTTGAAATTTCAAATTCACTTTGTAATACCGTGATTGTAATTTTTCCTTACTGTCCATATTCCAAAAGTGAGGCAAAACCCGAAACATTTTAAATAACTGTGTAGATAATTTTTATTATTTCGAAATGTGATACATGTGAATAAATGGTATATTCCAAGAGGAAATAATATTGGCCTAATGTTTGTCCAATATTGGCTAATCGCCTAGCACGGCGCACTATAGGCCAAATTGTATTTTTGTTGCTTAAAATCCAGAAAGAATAGAGCTAACTCAACAATTTTTCTCATAAATAAAATTCATGTTCCGTGTATTGAAGAAAAATATGTAATAATGCTTACATTGCTTATTGTAGAGGTTGAAGGAAGGAGTGAGGTTGAGCATGTTTAAAAAATCGATGACCTTTTGCTTTTCTTTTTGCTGAATCTCAAAGGGAAATTATGATATCGATACGAAGTTTTTGTTTAATTGTATTAAATGTAATGCCTATTTATAAAGAACATATAAGGATACCATCAACCCATAAATTAGGGGTTGAAATAAAGGGTATGTGGCTAAAAATCAGAAAATTCGCTGAAAAACATTGTAAAGGATTTTCGTGGGTGTTAAAAACAATTATAATAACCATTTCTTTAAAATCCTCAACTGTATGAATGGTTTCTCGCTATCTATCTTCTTTCTAGGAGTGAATATGGGCAACGAGAATCTGAAAACGCGAAATATCGCAGAATATAATTGCAAATGGTTTACCTTTAAACTAAAACACGTACATCAATTATTTTTCTGAGAGAATACGTTTCTTAAAGCGAGTATTATTTATTTTTTAGTGTAATTTAGTTTGTGTGAGAACACAGTAAAAATCAAGCAGAATATTTACAATTCTCTAGTAATTATAACTTCATTATTTTTAAGAAATATGCAGTAACAATAATCCATGTTTGTTTTACATTTTTTGCATTCAAAAAATATATATATATTTCAATACAATATTATAATATCTATACTTTTTTGAATAAATCATAATAAAAAAAAATTCTTAGAGTTGTATCTTATTATATTATTATTATTTAAATAAATTATTGGTACAGTATCGTAACAATATTGTATCAATAATTTAATAAAATAATGATATAATAGCTCTCTCTCTCTCAACATTGTATTAAATTGAAAAATATATTCATTAAAAAAATTCTAACGTTGGAAATGAAAGTTCTTTTAACGATTTAACAACGTTGTAATAATGTTGTGAAGACGCTGCAAATGTCCGCAGTCTGTCCATCTATACGTTTTTTGAACGTTTATGTTGTGTAGAAATGAAATTATCATCATAAAAAATTAATAAACATTACTTGATCTGAAAAAGAAAATTACAAGTTACCAATAATCATTTTCCAAATAACATTTTTATAATAATCAGGTCTTTAAAACGTCTTCTTCGAATATACTCTAGAGTGGGGGGAACGAGGAATCATCCACACAGTAGAGAATAATGCTGAAATCATATTAAACCCTAACGAAAACCATTTTAAATTCTATTCTGCGATATTTTGCGTTTCCAGATTCTCGATGTCTATTTCCACCCCTGGAAAGGAGAATTACAGTGAGAAACTATCCATACAGTTGAGGATTTTGAAGAAATAGTTACTAGAATCATTTTTAACACCCACGAAACCTCTTTGCAATGTTTTTCAGCGAATTTTCTGAATTCCATATTTTCCTTCAATCCACGTAACATGAACTTTATTTAAACAAAACATGTGTTGAGTTATCTGCATTCTTTCTCGTTATATTAGATTTTTCATCAGAAAAATGCAATTAGATTTCTAGTGCGGCGTAGCCACCACAAGCTTGGCCCAAAATTAGACCAATGGTGTATCTTAAAAATTTCCCACCTGTATGATATTTTTAGAAATCGTTTAAGGTTGAAGAATTCTAAATTTTGAACGTTAAAAAATGAAAGGTTCATAAAACTAGTATTTTGAATTATTAAAAAAATTAAGCACCAGAAAATATAGAAATGTTTTTTAAAAACAACTGACCTGAAGGGCATTTTTCTAGAAAGCAATCATGTGTCAGTTGAGAGTAAATCTCATATACACCATTCTGCAATACACACACTGGTTTCAGGAGCGTGGATTTCTAGAAAAAAATGGTAAGTTTTTTTTAATATATGTTTTCTGAAATCTGAATGCGGATGAGGGTGGATTGAAGACAAACAATTTTGTACTAGGAAAATATAATACTGCGAAAAAGTAGCCTTCTAGAAGACTGAAATGGTCCCACAAAGTTTTTATAAATTGTTTAGTATCTACTGTCAACCCTTTCAGATAAAAATTTTGTATTTTTTCATATTATGTGTATGAGTGCAAAAACGTAAATGATTAAAAAAAAATTTGACGGTCAACTCGTCGTTCCATTTGGCAAGTTGTTTGCGGGGCCTCTGGTAGGGACGGGCCGTCCACCCTCTGACGTATACAAGGTGTGTTATGAACGACTGACTGAAACTGCGTACCACTCGAATCGTCCACGCATTACGTCGAAAAAAGAGTGAAATTCCAGAAAAAATTCTACTTGCAATGATTTTACTGAGAAACTTTCGGTAAGGCGTCCTTTTTGACATATCAAAAATGTTAGAACAGTTCAATTACCAAACCGGGTTTTTTTTTTTTCAAAATAGTTCCAAAAGTTACTTTTGCGTGGACGAATAATCACCATTGCATTTTAGAGCGAAATGTTCATCCGAAAAAAGAAAGAAAACAAAATTCGGAACAAATTTTGTGATAAAATAATCCGTTATCTTCTATTGGTTCCGAGTTATGATATATTGAAAAATCTCCATTTTTTTGGATTTTCAGCGAAAAATCACTAAGTTTAAAAAAACACTCTGTATGTTTTCAAATAATTACTGCACGGAAAAGTGTTCCACATGTGAGTGAAAGTAGACTCAATTTCCTGTAATTAAAAAAAGCAGCAATATCCTATCTATAATAGGTCATGAGTTATGATCCCTCAAAGTTGGCTATTTTTGCCTGTTTTTACGAGCAAAAAAGTGGAGTTTGGTTTTTTCCAAATAAATCCTGTAAAGTTAAGTTTACGTTAAGTGTGCCAGAGGATGAAATAGAGTTTACAAAAATCTGCCATAATCTTAAAAAAGTCTTTTAGACCTATTATTTTGGGAATTTTAAGGTTTCAAAAGTGTCATTCTTTTTTTTGCATTTTTGACTAAAATCGAGGAGTTGTGGTTTTGGAAAATACCTCATTTTCTGTGGATTTCACTACGAAGTTCCTACAGAATAAATAAAATTGGAGCCACTTTGGGGTCAACTCAAAAAAAAAGAAAGTGTCCTAGCCCAAATAGGTCATGAGATATGACCTTGGAAAGTGCGTACCGTAAAGTAGAACTACGGTCATATTTCAAAATTTTTGTCACAAATAATTCTATTTGATTCATTCATCATGTATAATACGTCTTTTGAAAATAATAAATAAATAATTGTTCAGAACAAAAGCTTGCTATCACTACTTATGATTACTTTTTGCCATTTTTTAGCATTTTTGTTGCAAAAAAGTCATCGTAATTGATTAAACATGTTTAATGTGTTTTTTATCCATTAGCAAATATTTTAATTAATAATTGTTTATAACAAAATATTGCTATAACTTCTGTTGAGTACATTTGGACTACTTTTGTGGCAAAAAAGAACTTATCATTTATTAAAAATGTGATATATATATATATATATATATATATATTTTATCGATAAACAAATCGTGTTTTAATAATTGCTTATAACAATTTTTTCTAATAAATATTTTTTCTGCATTAAATGTTATGCTTAATTTCAAAACACTTGTAATATTTGTTTATTGATAAAAAATATATATCACATTTTTAATTAATTATAAAGCTTTCGTGCTACAAAAGTATTGAAAAGTGATTATGCCAAGATTTTATAATAAATAATGATTAAAAAGGTATTTGTTTACTATTTAAAAAATATTTGTTTATTATTAAAAAATATATCACATTTTTAATCAATGATAAGTACTTTCTCGCACAAAAGTAGTGAAAAAGTACCCAACAGTGGTTATAACAATATTTTGTTATAAACAATTATTAATAAAAATTTTTAGTTATGGATAAAAAACATATTACAAATTTTTAATCAATTACGATGACTTTTTTGCCACAAAACTGCTAAAAAATGGCCAAAAAGTAAACATAAGTAGTGGCAGCAAGCTTTTGTTACAAACAATTATTTATTTATCAATATCAAAAGACGTGTTATTTTTCTTTGAACATACGCCAAATTGGCTCCACTTTCAATTATTATCAAGGAACTTTGTGGTGGGATCCACAGGAAATGAGGTATTTTTCAAAAATACAACTTCTTCGATTTTAGTCAAGAATGCAAAAAAAAAATAAATTTTTGAAACCTTACAATTCCCAGAATAACAGATCTGAAAGACTTTTTGGTTAGATATTAGTAGATTTTTGTAGACTCTATTTCATCCTCTGGCATAATCAGCATAAACTGAACTTGACAGGATTTATTTGGAAAAAAATAAAGTCCGCTTTTTTGCCCGTAAGAATAGGCAAAAATGCCCAAATTTGAGGGTTCATAACTCATAAGCCTATTATAGGTAGGAAATTGTTTTGTTTCTTTTTTCTGTTGGACATTTTGCTCTAAAATGCAATGGAAAATATGATTTCATGCAAAAGTCACTTTTGGAAATGTTTTCAAAAAAAAAAAAAACTGGACACCAGAGAAGCGATAAGGCCTATTGCAAAATTCTAAATCTTGCAGTAGGACGCTTGGTATAAAGCCACTCACATCCAAATGTTCAGGGCAAGAACGAGTTGATTTCAGTACGAAAATATTTTTTTTTACAAAAACATTAACGCTACGACTCACCGACAACCTAATGACATCTTGTATTCTGTTACAAAATATACAAGAACTATTTCTTTTTTGTTTTAAAACATTTAGTGTCCGAAAATTAGGATCAAGTGCTAAATCATCAATCTCCATATTAATGTTTCGATTGCTGTTCACGCGTGTCCTCATATTTTCATCAATCTCTTTAGGAGCTATTTTATGTTCAGCACGACGATACATTGCTCAAATTTTGCTCACTTTCTGCATCAGATAAGTGTGCCATCGCTCGTAGCTGTAAGGCAATTGCACATATGTAGCAACTTATTCTGACGGGTGGCATGACTAAATTCCAGGTATAGGGAAACCCTTCAGCGGTCCTTTTTATAAACTTGATTCTAATATCAAACAAACATTGCTCCAGGCGAAGAAAATAAAAAGTTAATGCAGAATCTATGTCAAGAGTAAACTACAAAGATTCTTTCACAAAATGGGTATACATAATGTAAACAGTTTGGAAATGATAATCAGATTGCCATGGCGGCAAAACCTCCTTTCTTACAAGCCACCGATGCTCGAAATCTAAAAGTTTAGTTAAAGGAGGCTTTTTCATTATAACAACCGATTGCCAAAATCAGAAGTTTGAAAATTGACAAACAAAGGAGACTGTATGGTTCATACACAAAATTTTACGTGCATATTTTGTAATCAAATTAAAACGTGACGAGGTTATGGAAGGAATGTCGGACTAATGTTGTGATGGCCACAGGCACAACTGTGAACCGGGCCATCTGTGCACGTCAACATTTAGTCATTCTATATTATTTTTATTTTATTTATTATTTTATTTTATTTAGTCATTTAGACATTAGTCGAAGATTAGAGATTCTCAGTTGGGAGTGTCTCATCGGTACACGTTAAAATGTAGTCGTGCACAGATGGCCTGGTGCATAGTTGTGCCTGTAGCCAACAATGTGCACAGTTGTGCCTATGGCCACCGATGTGCACAGATGGGCTCGTGCACAGTTTTCCGTCACCTGCAATTGACAGGACCTGATTAATTAGTTTCAATAAGTACGTACATACTTGGTGATGTTTAATCAAATTCAGATTGTGTTAGCCTAATACAGAAACCACCATTTTTTTTGCCTTATTTAAACTACCCCCAGCTACACTTATCATACTTTAGTTTTGGCGATTTGGTTAATAGGACCTGTTTAATTAGATTGTATAACTACATGAAAAGCGACCTACGAGGCAACACCGACAAAAAACTATCCATCTCTCAACTTTCAGTTCTAGATATTATCGATCAGGGCACCCTAAAATACAAAATATCAATGGAACAGAGAGTTCGGAATGATCCCTGAGCGTGGTGTCAAACAGTACTAGAGGGTCCGTGGAACTCCTCGAGTGTGCATCGAACGTTAACTTTAGTACAACATCCACGAAAAAGTATCCTTTTCTTGACATTAAGACCTGGGTATTATTGTTCGGGGGGTCCTAAACTAAAAAATATCAAAGGAACAGAGAGTTCCTCATGATCCCAGAGCGTGGTTCCAAACAGTGCTCTGTGGTCGCCGTAACTCTTCTCATCTGCCTGAAAAGCGACATACGATACAACACCGAAGGAAAAGTATCCTTTTCTCGACCTTTAGGCATGTATATTATTGTTCTGGGGGCCTTAAACTACAACATATTCCAGGGACAGTGAATTCGACATGATCCCTGAGCGTCGTGCCAAACAGTCCTAGAGGATCCGTGGATCTCCTTTGTTTAAGCCAACTTGACCGGGACCATATTTTCCATAAATGTGTGCGGAGTCCTTTGCGGTTTAAAAATTTGTTAACTGAAAAACAATTTGTTCGATTTCGCAGTTAAGAGTTTATTTTTAATTGTAAATAATTTTGTTTTGTTTTGAAAATTCATCTTTAAAAAAATTGTTTAAACAAAAGCTGATGAGGATTTTGAAAACCAAACAAAAATATTTAAATTCAGGGGACATTTTTCGGACCATTTAAACAAAATTTATCTCGCAGTCCTATTGGAGCATACATAAGTATTAGTGGCGACTGTTTTATAGCGGCAACTAGACTAATAGAGTGTGGACCAATGACTCCGCTTAATTTCAAAACATCCATTTCTGTTATGGGCGCCATATTTATTGTTATTGTTGCTATTGTCAACTTAGTCTACACACAATTTTTCAAGATGATTTTTTAATATTCAAAATAATAAAAACGTCGACCAGATGAAGACAGAGATTCTCCTACAAGTGATAGTTTTTGGAATCAGTCATATCGTTGAGATCGACGAACGTGCCTTTGAAAAGCGCAAGTATAATGAAGGTGGATCGTCGGGGGTATTGACCGGATGTCAAAGAAATGCTTCTTGACTCACGTAGCATCATGCGACGCTCGAACACTTCAAAAATAATTTTAAAAATTTTTAGAACCGGGGACACATGTCCTAAGAGATATATGGCGTGGTTATATCAGTTTGAAGAATTTCTGGAACCAGCACTCAACGGTGAACCATTCTACGAATTTCGTAAATCCTAAGGATAAGAATATTCATACTCAAAATATTGATTTGTACTGGTTCAAGATCAAGCGGGATCTCCGTAGGCAACTCGGGAAAATGTCAGTTGAGAATACTGAACATTGCCTGATTTAATAAGTTTGAATAAACACAGACACCTCTAACGAAGAATTGTTTCTCAGTATTTTAGAAGCCATTAAGTATTTCTGTTGTTTGAATACATGCAATAAATTATTTAAATGAAATACAAAATTGATTTTCTGTTGAAAATAATAAAAGCATCAACAGGGAAAAAAGGAATGTTCAACAAAACCAAAATAAACTTCTGATAAAAAATGTTTGCATTTTCCACACGTGATGAATTTTCAACCAAACTGTTCAATGTTTAATCAAAAAGATGACATAATATGATGGCCCTTATAATATATAGTCCTGCAACGTATTTTCTTTCTTTTCATTTTTCTAGTATATCTCTTTCTTTTTCTAATGTATCGTGATGGTGGGTACCGCGTAGGATTCGCAGTGCATACCTCGCGTCTTCTTGAAAAAGACTGTACCAACAACGTTCGACTCAACCGAAAGAACAGGCTCCCCGACGGCAGGGTTAAGGTGCTGGATGCGAAACTGTCGTAAATTTTACCCGAGAGAGACACTAATGAAACATTAATCCGTGGATTGAATTCCTGAATTGGACAGTCAGACAATCTGGAAAGAAGAGGAAAGGAAGTGATTATTTAGCTAATAGCCGCGGATCTGTGGCAAAAAGGGGTTCTAACTCCGATCCGATTTCGTCTCCCTTACTTCCGTCAGGCCCGGTCAGGCCCGCCGCGTATCTATTGACTTAAATCGAAATATCTTGTGACCAAAAAGGCGAATAAACTTAAGCCTCGTATTCAAAAGATATTTTCTGACAAAATCGCTCTAAGTCTACTTCGTACACAACACGGCACAACACTTCTGGGATATTCACTGAGATGAGAGCACAAAGATATCTTAAGATCTCTTCCGTTGACAATGAATCTTTCACTAGTATCTAGTATCTTTCAATCTAGTGGGTTTGTATCTTTCGATCATTGTCCAGGAAAAAAATACCTGCAGAATCCGTCAACACCATAATAACTGCTTTTGCGCCTCAAACTATAAAAAAATATGGATCAGCTCTGAAGCAATGTTGCGCGTTTTGTCTGAAAAAGAGGTAGATCCATTTAACGCGAAGGAGCTGCCTATAGCTCATTAAAATTCATGAGGGCTGCAATCTTTTTAATGCATGGTGATAGCATCTCAGAAAATGAACATATTAAGAGGTTGATAAAAAGAGATATTTCGGGTTTCACTCGTGTAAGAAACTACGAATTGTTTGCCGGCAAGAGGTTCTTAAAAGTAGTTTTCAGGAGAAAGCCAAAAAACCAAGATATGAGGAGATTACGAGCATAGACATCGTCCTTCAGCATCTAGGGAAACTGTTCCCCCTTGATAACCTTTGGCCACAAGAGATTACAGAGAAACTGTGATGCTTTTAGTGCTATCAACGGCTCACAGTGCCATATTTTTAAGATTCACCAGAATGATGTGCAGACCTCTCCTTGAAAAAATAAATATAAATCACCGAACCACTACGAGGAAATATTAAAAACCTTCTTATAAAGAATAAAAAACTGCATTTAGCGGCATCCGTTTAATCAATGAGTAGACGGCTGAAATTAGTTTTGAAGAAAAGTGAAATAGAACATTTCTCAGTTTGCAGCACAGGGCATGTGGCAGCCTCTACTGCCTTTAAAGAGGGATTATATATCAACATATTACAAGTTGCAGCCGGTTGGTCTGCGAAATTAAAAATATTCGACATTTTTTCAGAATAGGCTGATAGTTATCTTAAATGACACTGTTGCGTCTAAAATTTTAGGAAATTGGAAGACAGAAAAGAAACTGCTATAGAATTTCTTATGTTTCCTCTATTTTGTGTTTAGTATTATAAGATATATCATATGGTTTATTAATTCATCAAGGATATGTTCCTTATTTGATCCTAATGAGTAACAGTTAAGAATTTTCTGTTTGACTATTAGAAAATAAAAATTAATAATCAAGGTGACTTCTTTCAGGAAAAAATTATTTACTCTGAATATTTACATTTTAATTGTTATAGAGAACAAGGCTAAGTATGATTAATCGATTAAACGAACTAACCTAAGTGAAGATCGATCATAATTATACGAAGACCTCGTTCGAGATGAAAACTGTCCACCCTTAGCGTTATCTTATAACTTAAACCAAGACAATTTTTTAATAAAAAAAGAGATTCTTAACTCCCTTAGTTAAGTCCGTTTGATCGCATAATAGTTTCTAGCACTTCATCCATTCATCTATTTTCTACTAAATATAATTATCAATGTAGTGACTATTTATCATGACATTAATACCCGAAAGCATCATCTGTAGATGTGTTTACACTTGACTGGAGAAGAATTGTATGCATCCGCCCCTTTTTCGATGATTTTTAAAGTACTTAAGAATGTTATCTTGGACAAGGCGCAAACGGTTTTAGTTGTTTCAAAATAATTTATTCAGGCATACTACCTATTATGTTATACACGGTGGACACGCTCGGCCTTACGGAAAAGTATGCAACCCGTTTTACGCTGATAATAATAAGCACTTTATGTATCTTCCGTTTATTTTGTAACAGCTTTTAAATAAAAAAGGAAAAAAAAACACTTTATGTAAGTCTAAAAATATTGCATAGTAATCTAAGAAGGAATCTCGAAATATAATAAATCGATCAAACAAACCTATCTGTTCTTCCTTTGAGAGTTAAACTTCCCATCCTGTTTTGTAATCACTGTATCTCTGTAATACATCCGAGCTAAAGCTTGTCTTATAGGAATATAGCGCTTGTGAACGAGAGAAGTACATAGCCGTTTTTTTCGGAAGATCTAACTGTTATCGTATGTGAAACAGTGGTGCATTATCCTTCAGAGGAATCTCTAAATATAATTACGGCCGAAATTCACAGGTGGTAAGTTTGTTCAATTTATTATTGTTGGACTGCTTTTTATAAACAAATGAACGAATTATAACATGTGACCCGTCACTTTTTTGATTTTTTCCTTAATTTTTTTCAATGAGACAAGTAAGTTCATTTTTATAAACAAAAAAAAACATGCCTCTGGTACCTTCAACGATTTTTCCACTTACAAGAAGACCAAATATGGAGAGGCATACGTATAAGCATTTGTTCTACATGTAAATATTACATGAAAAACAAGACAAGAGTTTCCAAACTATATTTTTTATAGTTTGAAATTATAGAAAAAAAGAAAATTTTTTTTGATATAGAAAATAACCACAAATTTATTTATACTCACAGCGCATTTAGCCTTACACTGACTTTCGTTGAGCTCGGTCTGCAAGAATAATTATTTTCATTAGAAGAAGTACTATTTATTCAAATGTGTATATTTTTATAATTTAAAAGTCATACAGTGGCTTAAAGCAATAATTTTTTCGTTACTATCGCAAGTGAAAATTACACAGGGCGACAAATATTAAAGCCAGAGACCAGACCTAATATTTCTGAAGGACTTTGATACGCTGAATCCGAATCCGAGCTCAAAATTGCTCCTGTACGTCAGGTTTACAAGATATCCTAACCTAAAAGTGCAAAAAACGCGGTTTTAGCTGTTTTTGAGGTTATGTAGCCGAAAAAGGAAAATGTCTGCCACAAAAGCTAATATGGAATTTGAAAGTACTAATCTTCCCCTTTCAAACCTACTTTGATTTATTAGGATATGTTTATTTTTCACCAAAATATTCCCAGAGTCAGGTGGGCTAGCATGCTTGTGGCTTGTTAGGGGTGGTTTCTACCCCTAGGAAACGGCTTCCGTAGAAATTAAAGGACACGGGTTCCATATTTTTTATTGTTTTATCAATGTGCAAATTTTAGTTCTGAACGACTGTACGCTTTTTTGTTGGTATTTTGGGCGGGATCCTTTGTCCTTTTTTAAAGCCCTAAATTGTGGCCGCCATATTAGATCTTCTAGGGGTTATAACAAAAACTGACCATGGCAATAGAAAGGGCACCCTTGAAACCCCCTAAGATAATATTTTGAAGAAAAAATATCGTACCGTCAGCAATAGAGAATGCGTTGTATAAATCTGAACACCTCAGCGTTAATGGGTTAAAACGCTCAAATAAAAAATTTCAAATTACAATATTTTGATGAAAAATAAAGATAACCTAATGAATTGTTCGGTTACATAACCTAAAAAACAGCTGAAAAACGCGTTTTTTACACTTTTAGGTTAGGATATCTTGAAAACCTGACGTAAAGGAGCAATTTTGAGATCGGATTCGGATTCAGCGCATCAAAATATTTTGGAAATGTTATGTCTGCTTTCTGGCTTTTGACTTTTGTCAAATTTTGTCGGCCTGTGTTATTATTTAAAGAAAGTAATTTCTTGGGAGATAAAAGTCTCCATTCTTCGAGTCTGTTTTTAAAATCATAAGTAATATTTTCGGATTTCAACAAAATCGTTTCTTTGGAGTGATAAGTACTTATTTGAATTAAGTTATTTATTCTAATGTGTATAAAGTAAGTCCGGTTTCATTGAGCGAAAGAAATACTTTTCCCAGATAAATAATTATTCATGGAATTCACTATATTCATTTTATGCCAAAAGCTGGGAAAATTATTGCAAATAAATAATACTATACATTTAAATTCAGAAGAAATCTTAATTTGAATAAATATTCTGTAGTTAATTAATTTGACGAAGTATTTCATCGAACAATGGAAATACTTTTTGAAATAAATATATTTACATTTCGTTGAGGTGAGTATTTTTTCAAATTTAACATTTGGCATATTTATTTCAATCTTAAAATTATTGTAATGCAAACAGAGATTATGAGAATAGAAATTTCATTAAATCCGTGAGACGAAACTTTTCTTCTAAATTGCTAGTTTTATTAGTTTAGGACAACTAACTCTATGTGCTGCAGACCCTGTTATTTCATAATAGAAATTAGTTCTCAAATTTATATTTTATATTATTTATTTTTATTAAACTTTTACTCGGGTAAACCCGGTGGCACGTCATAGCCACGGACTAAGTCAAGTGACTGATGAGATTAGAATGTTATAACTTAATTCAAATAATTTAATACGATGGTTTAAACCTCCTGCGATGATGTCGTAGGTATACAATTACGAGCGGCCACGAGCTTTGGAGGTGACAACAGTCACCTCTGGATGCTTTCTTAGAGCTACCATCTGCCACTCCACGGGTTTTTAGACGCTCGCTTCCTGATGATCAAGAAAGTTTCTTACAATGCGACAGGTGTTTAATAAAACCGCCTTCTGAGCTGTTGCTAATACCCTACTGACTCCTAAATGTTCAAGATGTTCGGTGCATAGGTTGACTGCAAATTTCGGTTAAGCGGACAAGCAATGTCGATGATGTAGACTCTTCCACCTTTTTTTTTCTCGCATCACGATGTCAGGTCGATTGGCTCGGATGCAATGATCCGTTTGGATAGTAACATCCCAATATAAAATGTAATCTTCGCTTTCTAAGACGGGCATTGGAATGTATCTATAGAAGGGCACCCATTCTTTTAAGAGTCCTAGGTTTAGGGCAAGTTGTTGATGTATAATGCCCGCTACATCATTATGTCTGTGCGTATATTCTCTTCTGAGCCATTACGCGACAGCCATCAATAATGTGCTCGATGGATTCGTTGGTATCTCCACATAATCGGCACCGGTCAACTACGTCTTGATGTAACACGTGTTTGCGGTAATTCCTGGTGCTGACAACCTTGTCCTGTATTGCAATGACGAATCCTTCCGTCTCTGGATACAGAAGACCCTTTCTTAGCCAAATATTAGATGCTTCACTATTCACTTCACTTTGATCTAACGTGTTGGGGTGCTCGCCATGGATGGCTTTCTGCCTCCATTGTATTTCTAATTCCTCTATGGTTTCTGCCCTGATATTCAAGGCTCCATCTGAGGACAAATTTAAGGGCGTGTATTCAAGATCCGCTTGACAGATGGTTCTGTAAAGCGCAACATTTCGTTTGCTGTTAAAATAGTCTCGTAACTGTATAACTTGTGACTCACACAGTTTTTTGACTTCTACAACGCCCCTACCCCCTAAATGTCGTGGTAGAACTACCCTTTCAATCGCTGAATTTCTGTGGTGTATTCGGTGCTTCGTCATTTCTACGTGAATAATTCTGTTTAACTTTTCAAGGTCGGTGTTAGACCATTTTATGAGACCGGAGGAGTACGTGAGGACAGGGATGGCATATGTGTTGATCGCCCTGATCTTGTTTGCCGAGTTGAGAAAACTCTTCATAATTAATCTGAGTCTCGTAGTAAAGGCAGTCATTAGGCTTGTCTTAACTATCGTATGTTGAATACCCTTAGATTCAAGAATACCCAGATATTTATATGATTCGCCTGCAGCCATTGCCTCGATGTCATTTTCGAACTCGTTCTCTAACTCTGCGGTCCCTAAGTCCCCTCTGATTAAATGCACTTTTCTGCATTTATCTAGTCCGAACTTCATGTGGATATCATTGGAAAACTGCTTTGTGACATCAATCACTTGCTGCAGTTTCTGGCCTGAACTAGCGTACAGCTTCAGGTCATCCATGTAAAGAAGATGGGTCACTTGATGACCATCCTCATTATCATGAATTTTGAACCCATGAGACATGCTGTTTAGTGTTTTGCTCAATGGATTCAATGCTAAACAGAACCATAGTGCGCTGAAGGAGTCTCCTTGAAATATACCCATCGTAAAGCGTATTGATCCAGTTATCCTTGGTTGTCCATGACCAAAATACTTGATTCTTATACCCCAGAGCCTCATCGCATGGCTTAGAAAGTCAATAATGCGTGGGCATATTTTGTAAAGTTTTAAGACTTCAAGCAAATAGTCATGTGGGACGGAAAGAAACGCTTGCTTGTAGTCAATGTATGCCATGTGTAAGTTCCTTTGACGCTTACGAGCTTGATTCATGGCAACAGCGTCTATAGTGACTAGATCTTTACAACCTCGTGAGTTTTTACAACATCCTTTTTGTTCTTCTGTAAGAATGTCATTCTTGTCACAATGAGAATATACCTTATCTGCAATGATAGCTGTAAGACATTTATAAATTGTTGGAAGACAGGCTATCGGTCGAAAGTCAGATGGTTTTTGAGCGACTGGTTTTTTTGGTTTCATATACGTAGTACCTTGGAGCATAAAACTTGGCATTAAATCTGGGTGCTCAATGATCTTCTGGAAACACCTTGCGAACGCAAGATGCACATTCGTCAGGTACTTGTACCAGAAGTTGTGCACCATGTCCGGACCTGGAGCTTTCTAATTACTTGCCCTTTTCAAGACAACTGAAACATCCAAAGCTGTGATGTTTGTCGGATGCATTTCTGGGCTATTGCTTGCCCTTGCTTCCTTCAGTATGAACCACGCAGTGTCCAAATTGTATCTGTTCATTTTTCCCCAAACGCCCGACCAGTAGTTAGTCATATCTTCCAATTGAGGGACTTCGGTGCCTTGATGGTTATTTGGCTTTACTCTCAGTTCACGATAGAACCTTCTTTCATCTGTCTGAAAGTTTTGGTTTTGTTGCCTTCGTGCATTATTTTTCTGGTACCGACGCAGTCTGGCAGTAAGAACATCAAGTCTCTGTCGTTGAGAGTCTAAAATTTCATCCAATATTGCTGGTGTTACTGTCTCGATGTGCCGAGGGTGGATGATTTTTTTAACATGGTTCATCAGCTTTCTGGTTCTCTTTTCTTTTTTATATTGAGTTAATCGACCCAATTTGCACTTTACTTTGCTGACATCCATATCCAACCTGATCTTCCATGGTGGATCTCGATCCCTTGCTGGAACAGAAACTGCATTTGCAGGCCTAATTCTTCGGCCCAACGTTCTAACGGTTGCTACAGCTGCACAGTATACAAGAGTTTGCACCTCTAATGCATTTTGTGCTAAGTTCAAATACGTAGGTAAAACCTTACTGTCGAGATGTGCTATTAGTGTACGCAGATGATTTGTAATGTTCATTTTGGGCAGAGAATGCCTCAGTGTTGGTTCCACATATCTGAACTCTAGTAAAGCATGATCAAAATTCCTTTCCAGGTGCTGTAGTTCTTCTGAGATTTCCCTATCTACATGATCGTTAGTAATATCCAGATGTGGTTCTAGTAGATCCGGTACATGATGTTCATTATCCCTAGCACCTATGCCTTCAGCATCAATCAAGTCTTCGTTATCCACATCTTCTAAGGCGAGCTCATCAACAGGAAGCTGCCGTTCCATATCCATTTTGATAGCAGCTATTTCAACAGCCGAAAGCAGTCTGTTTACAGATATTGAGCGTTTTTGATCTGCTAGATTCTGCTCATTTATTTTTGTGGCTAGCTCTGGGTATTTAAATAAAAAGAGTCTATGATGTTCTCTCCTCACACTTTCCCCACATTTCTCTGCCAAAAAATTAAGGCGCATAACATCTCTGTTCATATGGTATGTCCATTTTCGTCGCTTTTTTGGTTGCTGAACCTCTGCTTCTGCCTCTGGTTGTATAAGGTCATCCACCTCTGGAGGAAGTGGTGGTGTTGGATCATCGATAGGTTGAGGAAGAACATCAATTGCTCCTGCTTGACCGTTTGTCGCGGCTTTATCTTAACTGATGTTCATTGCCGTCGTTTTTCCACGCCAAATCAACCTGTTGTTTCATCTCCATTGCTCGGTCTTCTGTAACATGTAGATTAATCCTGATGTCTTTCATCTTAGCGATAAGATCTCTTAGTGCGACCTTTCGTATATTAGGATACTTTGCAGCAACTTTTGTTCTGAAATTGTATCCTTTTTCCTTGTTTGTTTCAAACTTCGCACTTTCATAATAGAGACGCACCAATTCCTCTTTCATTGTGGTATCCCAATTGATGCTCTTGCACGGTATTTCTGTCGAGGTGGTTGGCTCCAAACAGCTAGTGCTAGCCAAAGCATCCTCATCAGTCACAGTTGATGTTCCACTGCTTACCGTTTGTTGCAGA
>NC_046663.1:76058506-76064534 GCF_010883055.1 Belonocnema kinseyi
ACGCGTCCTCCGATTGCGGATAAAGGAATCCTGTACCAAGGTTTTCTACTGAATATGCTCGCAAAAATGAATAGACAGTCACGGACAATTGTTCAGGGGTGGTCCCGAAGGAATTATCCCCCAAGCGGAGGTGTGAAAACCGTGCCGAAAACTGAATGGCACCTGGGTGAGGTGTCTAGAACGGTGACCCTGGGATACCGAGCGATCTCTCAGAGTACACAACCTTATCCTTGCATGCATAGCTCTGTAAGGATGGAAGAAACTCTTTCCCTATTTTTTCGTCGGAGCAATAATGATAACACGAAACATAGTTGTAGTAAGTGCGGTTCAAAACAACAGAACGCGCAGGGCTCCCGACAATGGGTCGGCCAACAATGGCGGCTCCTGAACGGGGTTACATGGCACGACTGCATACTCTGTGGTGCGAGAAACACCCGGAACTATCGCACTTTTCGCATCAACGTCTGCGAAACCATTACGAGGCACTCCAAAAAAGGGTCTATGTAAGCGGAACGCCTACTCTACCACAGCCAGAATAAGCAGTCAACAGAGAAAGAGAGGCGACACTAAGACTAACCGCGGGCATACATCCGATAGAGGAAGAGCAATGTTTTACGGCCCGGAGAAACGTGAACACCCAGGTTTCTTTTAAGCCCAAAGATCTAGCTGAAATGGATGACGAGCTTCGTGGACATCATCCAGAAGAATCCAACCTATGTGCTATCAATTGTTGGGTGAATAATGCAGCGACAGCTTTGGCCGTAGCGAACCTCAAAAGAAAGCCAACGGTTGATCATAAGAGCAAAAGACGAACGCATCAACTCGCCCTAAACATAGGTTGGGCAAGACAGTATGCGTCACGCATTAAGTGTGTAGTTGACTACATCACATATGGCAGGAATTTTACCGTCAAGGTTCAAAAGTTCGCGTGGGAACGCCAGACCCGTTATCACACATTTAACAAGTCAAAGCTGCTGACTATCAGTCAGAATATTTTTAAGAGCATACGGATTCTATCCGAAGCTTAGAGAAGTCTAGAGCGGAGAGAGAGGTGGATCAGAGAAAATCAACAGTTTCTCTCTGATCAATCTCGAATCTTCCATGACCCTCTGGTTACTGCCAACCACCCGCCCAAACAAGAGAAGGTCAAAGTATTTTGGCGAGAAGTCTACGAAGTGCAGAATAGACTGGACGAAGACACAGAGAACATAAATAGCTTCAAGGAGCTGTGTGATGACCCCATAACACCTGATGAAGAATATCTAGCCATCAATACTGAGGAGGTGGAAAAAGTATTAAGAGGGATGAAGAACTATTCCACTCCGGGACCAGATGGTATCAAGACCTTCTGGTGACAGAAGTTTTCTTCAACCCATCAACACTTGAACCGTATTTTTACAGCTATCCTAAATGATAGGTTTGTTCAAGCGATTGAACCTGTGTGGTAAGAAATTTTTGAACAACACGGCTCAGAGAAAGGCGTAGCAGGATGTCGAGAGAACCTGTTCATCGATAGATGTGTTTGCAAAGACGCAGCATCCTACTAGCGTGACTTATCGATGGCCTGGATTGATTACCGAAAAGCTTTCGGTTCGACCTCCAATCGGAACATCATCTGTCTTTTGGAAAGCTTAAAGGTGCATCCGCAAATCGTGAGGTGCATAGAGAGATTAATTTCACTTTGGAAAACCAGATTTACCATCTCACTTGGAAAAAATCGCGTGACTACTAACAAAATCATTTTTCAGCGTGGAGTATTTCAGGCGACACCAGGAGCGAACTTTACTTCAGTAGAAGGGGTGAGCAAAATGCATCAAATCTTATCCATCTCGAGTACTCACTCCTGAAAGTCCGGATTAAGAAAACACAAAACAAAAACTTCCGTAAACAGCTCTTCGATGAGAGGATGCACGGCATCTTCTACATAAATGTGGAGGATTAGTCAATGTCGTTTGAGCTAACTTTTGCTTTCCTTGAATCACCCGAATTAAAGTCTTAACGTCCTTGTCATCGGTTCTCTTTGAGGCGCCAAGCTTTCACTGATTAATAGCCTGAAAAGCATCTCTGCGTGTCAACAATATGCTCTTGCTGTAGTGCTCGTACAAATTGACAGATTAGGGGATAAAATATATAGTCAAGGGCACGAAATGGACAAAGGATTTGATTAAATGAAACATTGAATTGATAATATTCAAAATGATTAGAAAATTATTGATGGGGGGATTAACAATATGGAAGATGAATTTTCTGTATTGAAGGAGCTAACCCCTTGGTCCAGGGCGGTACAAGTAATTATAATTCCTTATTAATGAACTGGCAGATAGAAAAAGCAGTAGGAGCACGCTCATAATTTTTGGCTTAGAAGACGTTGTTAGGACCAAAAAGGATACTGTAAATAAGAAGAGCAAGTGAAAACTGTTTGAAAATTACGAAGATGCAGGTGAGAAACGTGCGTAGTATTTAATATCAAAATATTTTGGGATTAAATAGAAAGATGGACCATGTTCGTTTGTTTACATCTACTAATAATTTAGATTTAATTGTATTGACTTAAACTTGGCTAAGCCCAAGAGTTTACTCTACAGAACTCTTCGAAATAAATAAATATAAATGCTAGCGAGATAATGGAATAGGAAGAAATTGTGGGGGAGCGCTTTCAGCAATAACTAAATATTTGAAGTCACTAGAAATACTATTAATTATTTTGAAAAATTATTTTCTAGCATAGTTTTTCTATATATACCTGCGACTTTAAACTTTGACGTATTTGTATTATTTACGCAAGAAATGCCTTTGGTAGGAATGATCCTTATCATTATAAATTCATTGGAAGTTGCGTAAGATCAATGATTCGGAGGTAGCGCGCAGATATCTTTAGTGTAACACTAAAGGAAACGTAAGCTTTTCCTACACCAAAGTTTAATATGCCTGCCAATTATTAGCCTTTTTTGGCAGTTTCAGAATACAATAGAAAAACACCAAATTGTTCCTAGTTTTTAAGGGGATGATATACGTGACCTTAAGAAAAAATTATCCTATTTTAATTGTATACAACTTTTCCAAAATATTTGAGATGTATATAGCTGATACTATTATGTTACAAACATGAGTGAATTCACAAAGTTCAGCACGAATGCAGTAAAAGGTGGACAGCAAGTTGATGTAGTCTATTTTGATTTCTAAAAGGCTTTTGATAAAGTAAGCTATAGGTTATTATTACTAAAATTAAGTGACCTTAATTTACCGACCAATAGTGTTACGCTAATTAAGAATTTAATAAGAAATAGGAATCACTAGCTTCATTTGGCAGGTCACTCTTTCGAAATTAATTAGCACAAATCGGAAGTTCCGCAAGGATTGTTTAAGAACAATGAAATCCGACAATTTTTAATGAAGAAATCAATAACGTCCAATTCAGAAGAGTAGAATCCACGTGGGAACTAGGGTTAAAATTTAACTCATAATTAAGATTTAAGAATCGTATTGAAATGATGAGAAGATAAGCCAGAAAAATGCTTGGATATTTGTTCAGTGGGTGTAAGAGTTTTAAGAAAAGGAAAAAGTTAATAGCGTCATAGAATAGTGTTGAATTTGCAAAGCTAGAGTATGCATCTGTGATGTGGTCATCGAAATTTCTATCACATGCTGAGATTCTTGAAAGGATAAAAAAGATATTTTTTCAGGTATTTTGTGTTCAAAGAAAGTTTATTAATCCTGAAAAGGGCAGCTCATACCTTATACTTTTTACACGATTTGATATAATTCTGTTGAAAGATAGAAGGACACTTAACTATCTAGAAATGCTAATTAAAATACTAAAACTCAAACTAACTGTCCATTTGTACTAAATACACTTCATTTTCGTGTGCCTTAGATTGATACACCATCTCAAGAGCCTTTCTATAATAAAACTGATAAGGCAAGTATGCTTACAACTCGCCAGCACAGGATACGTGTAGGTTTATAAATGATTTGTGGAACACCCACCCTGAATAAAGAGGAGGGTCAATAAGGCCGGTTTTTGGGCCATCTACAGATTGGTATCAAATATGTTCTATTTTATTCATCTAACTAGGTCTCATAACCCCTTAAAAGGATTTTTCCTGAGAGTGATCTGATTTCAAGATATAGTCATTTTTAAGTTCGTATTTTACATGGGTTTTCGCACTTTCATTCAAATCATGCTAAGTTTCACATTGTTAGAATTGCTCACGCAAGATCATACTTGGCCAAAAACTGCGCACGTATATGCGTTACTACATATGTTAAAGCCATCATTTTTCTCGAGGTACTTAGCCTTCAAAATAGGGCTCATTTTTATACTTTATTAGGTTTGTGATCATGAAAGGAGTAAAAATGTTCTACTTTATCAGATTTATTAGCAATAATTTCCATAAAATAATCGAAATAATCTTGAAGACATTTTTCTAAGCAAAAGGTATATTAGTTTACAGTCAATCAGAACTTATGGTCGATCAGAGGCTAGGGACTCTGCAACAGCCTTATTCGTCAGAATTGATTTGGTCATCTGAAGATGATGCTGCTTCTCCTTCATTTTCTGACCAACACGATGCATCATTCACGTAACTTTCAAATTCACGTGAAGGTCTGGGAGTGTTTTGGTTATATCTAGAGTAACCAAGACACCACAGAACACTCGCAATGTGAGCGCAACATCCTACCACTCTTGCACCACTTTTACACTGACAGTACCAACCACTTATCGGATTTGGTCCAGGATTAGTTTCCATCCATAAGTTATACAGTTTAGAAGATGTATGCCGAGACTGGATTTGTACTCTTAGAATGCCTTCCTTCTGTTTGTGGACAAGAAGGGAGTACATTCCATCATCAGATAAATGTTCCTCGGTATACGCTTGGGCTTGCTTCAGGTGATATAATCCGAATGTGATGTATCGCAATTCATCAAGAGTTAACCTAGGAAAATCAGGTAGTGTCTCTTGCGTTATAGGAAGCCATGATGCCCTCCTTTTCGCCCATTTTTCCTTTTCTGCTCGCTCTTGCAGGCGATTAGGCTGCGAAGCCAATCGCAACATTCGTTCAGCGATCAGATGATCATCGGAATTGTCATAAATTCTAGGAGGTCGGAAAGCATTACAAAGGGCACAGACTATTCTGACGTAATCGCCGATGTACGGGATTTAACTATTTGGAAAAACATCATTTAGGGCTCTCCAAGTTTTTATCAACCCATTGACTGCTTCAACCACCCATCGGACTTTAGTAACGAGCCTTGATTCGTTTGCTTCAATCGTAGTGTGCTGTGATCCTTTTTGAAGAAAATGAGGCATTTTGGAAACGAATCCAAGATCTTCTAAAAACTTCAGGCAGTCCCGAAAACCGCGATCGACAACGATAACAGAGTTTGAGGGCATCCATGTACGCAGCTGTATTGAATCTTGTTTTAAAAGACTTTCAAAGATACTAGCGTCGTTGTTCTTGCCATCAGCAAAATACGGACTGAAAACATCCACTATATATCCTGTCATCGTTACTAACATCATGGGCTTTACCAGATTCCTTCCTTTATGCATAGAATAAGTCCGCATTTAAAAAGAGTAATTGCTACTCTTTTGGATAAACATGTATGTACCATAAGCTACAAGGATACATACATCTTCTCCATTTGCGAATAGCGTTTTTGCCGTTGATGCAGTATGGTCCTTAATGACTGACTCGGGTGATATGTGACCTATACCAAGATGATGAGGTACAAATGAGGACATCAGAGCTTTCCTTGCTGCCGTAATTCCTCTGCCAACTTTTCCTTTTTCTATGCCAAAAATAGTTGATAAAATCGCACTGGAAAGACCTGTGCGGAACTTGATCAACAATAATGCAAGGCACAAACGCACAGAACGACCTTTTGTCGAACGCACTTCAATTGACAAGTACTGTGCAACGCCACTAAATTGATTTTTCGTCAAACCGGTGAGCCTATAATAATCTTTATCCTCAAGCGCAGATGGATCATCAAAATTCAACCCTGTTTTTCTTGCCTCCTCAC
>NC_046663.1:76064634-76065760 GCF_010883055.1 Belonocnema kinseyi
GGGGGGGGGGCGTGTAACACAGGCGTTACATCTTCAACAGTGATATGCAATATAAAGTTGCGGGCATGGATTTATTCGTTTTCAAATGCGTTCACAGGCAGCATGAAATTTTTTGAAAATCTTTATAATTGCCAAAGATATGAAAGTCACAAAATTTTACGAAGTGATGACCAACAAAATAAACAGTTTGCAATCCGCATTGGTTAAATCACTTTCGTATGGGGTTTTTAATGCGCTCATATGCATCACTGTAAAAATTAACAAAAAACCCTAATCCACCGCCTTATTAACACTTGTTACCAACCCACATCCGACGATATCTGCTTATAACTTCAATTGCACTATAAAATTATATGAAGAGCTTCTCGCATATGATTCTAAATGCGCTTATTATGCGCCACTTTCAAAATTAACAAAAACCATACTCAACGCCCTTATTTCCACTTGTGGTGATACAATTGGAACCTCATTCTACACTATAAACTTAAAAAAACACCTGCTATAACTCCTACAGTTTTGTGGCGGACACATTTTTATGGGTTGCGCATTTGAGGGCATTTGGGGTGCAATTCAGTAGGCTATAGAAAACCCGAAAATTAAGAGTGGGATGGCTTGTGTAAATGACCTTTTCACAAAGGTCCAGCATATTCCCGTAGTAACTTCAAATTGAAACGCCTCTTTTTGTACACTGGCAATCGAAAGAACGGAAAATTTTACATTTAAATATGCACATAGTTCATATGTTCCGGATGATCTTTAAGTTCAACCTAAGTTTCACGATTGTTGGGACCATTACAATTACTGTTTTTTACTTAATTCATTTTTTCATACGATAAATTGTTTTCAAGGGACAGTTCTTTAAAAAAATATTTTTTTTTACAGAACTGACATATTTGCACAAATGTGTCCCAGAATCTACTCTTTAAAGAAATTTAAAACTTATATTATCTATTTTATAACGACTATTATCATTCTCCTAAAAGCATTCACTTTGTGGCAAACATCGTTACTTCACGATTTTTTTTCAGAAAAAATCTTCATTGGAAGAAAATTGACCAAAAAATAATTATTCAAGATGAAGGAAAAAGTGGAATTGGGTTTGTTTTTGAGTAAGTAATCATATCTA
>NC_046663.1:76065860-76070879 GCF_010883055.1 Belonocnema kinseyi
ATACCAGTATCGACGTAAACCCTCAATGCAGCAAAAGGTTTGATTCTGATACGATTATTCTTATGATGACAGACAATGCATCTGGATTGAGAAATCATACATTTTTTTATTGGAAGTTTGATTTTCCTACAGTCAGAATCTGAAGTTCCATCTTCACTGGAAGATTCTGAATTTTTATAAATCTGACTCTTACCTGGTTCTAAAACATTTGATAAATCGTTTTCAGAAGAACTCATCTCTTTTGCATCTGTAATCCGACGCGTTTTAATCGAAAAGCATCGACAACTATCGCAAACCTTTGACCGAATGGTTAAGGAGCTATTAAAAGCAGTTTTAAGAACATTTAATGCCCGTTCATCCTGAACTACTGATAGATGACTCTTTGGTTTTAAGAATTTGCCGCAACAAGAACACAGTCGCACATGAACGATAGCGTTTTGTTTCCTATTCCACTGACTTTGGTTGATTTTAATCTCACTCCTCTTTGCCCAAGGGCGTCAAAGTGGCTAAGACCGGCAGTAAATGTTTCTTAAGAAAAATAACTTAAAAAAAAATAAATTAATGACAATAAATTAATACCTTAAAATAATACGCTCGGTTTTTTATAAAGTATAAAAATAAGCCCTATTTTGAAGGCTAAATACCTCGAGAAACATGATGGCTTTAACATATATTGTAACGCATATACGTGCGCAGTTTTTGGCTAATTATGATCTTGCGTGAGAAATACTAACAATGTGAAACTTAGCATGATTTGAATGAAAGTGCGAAAACCCATGTAAAATACGAACTTAAAAATGACTATATCTTGAAATCAGATCACTCTCAGGAAAAATCCTTTTAAGGGGTTATGAGACCTAGTTAGATGAATAAAATAAAACATGTTTGTGGCCAATCTGTAGATGGCCCAAAAACCGGCCTTATTGACCCTCCTCCTTTGATCTGTTTTTGGCAAATCCAAAATAAGTACTATAATCTGACTATATTTATTTCAAGAGTGATAAGTAGAAGCATACCATACTTTAAGCATATATTTAAGCTAAAGTATATCCCGTAATTGGTGTAAAAATGATTGGGATTTCAATAAATATAAATATGAATATAACACTCGGGTACGTATGGGCCGCTTATTTCGAATCCGAAACCAAATTCGAATATACCAAACGGCTAATCAAAAATAGTGGTCCAAAATTTTGAAAACTGATTTGATTTGCACAAAACTTGATACTCGTAGGTTTTCTGAGTCCTATGTGTGTACTTGAAATCGCATGAATTTCTTTTAATTCATTTTGAATTCTTTGAGTTCGTTAAATTCTATGTAATACTTTTTATTCTTGTGAATTGCTTGTAATGCTTTTATTGCTTTCAGATTCTTGTCAAATATTTTAACCTTTGTGGAATCTTTTATATTTCTCGAAAATCCCCAAATTACTTGAATTCCTTAACCTTTTAGAAATCCCTTGAACTCGTCTTAATTTCTGGAATAAATTTAAATTCCCTGCATAAGAGGGAATTCCACTGGTTGAAGGAATTCACGGACCTTCGATTTATTTCTTGAAATAATCTCACAAAGACTGTTTTTCTTTCTGTTTGAGCGGTATGGAATTTATGATACATACGTGGTTGACTAGAGCAATTACGGTAGGGTCAGTATATTGATACTACCTTAAGGCCATGTGATGAGTGAGTCACGTGACCAGATTCCTACCTTACCGTGACTTTTTTCATTCTCTAACTTCTTATCACACGAAACGCCACATCAAGTTGAAAATTTGGGATACTAAACAAGAAGCACTAAGAATGGTGGGTCTGGTTCCAAATTTGTATAATTATAAAAAAATTTTTTTGTTGTAAATAATTTTTTTCCTTTTTCATAATTATTCAAAGGACCCCGCACTAAATGTATGCGAAAATGGATTTCGGTGGATTCAACCGAAACTTTGTGATTTTTAAGGTTATAAGTGCCGGATGAAATATCCATAAAAAAATTTTTAAAAATGGACAGATTTTGTTACAAAAGCGATGTCAACATAGAAATCACGGTTCAGATCGTGGTCTGTCATATTTTCGCCTACATCGTTGACTCATATAGCGCGCCTCTCAAAACGATCAAACGCTAAGCGCTCAAGATTTGAACTTGACTAAGTAATTACTTTTTTAAAGACAGAAATGGTATCCAAAGTAACATTAGTAACTAGTGCGCCCATCGATAATAACAGTGTACCCTTCGCCAGAGGGCCGAACGCTAAGCGCCAATGATCAGCGAATAGAACCAATCCTAGTAGCTTTAGCGGCACAAGCGATGTCTGTATACGAAACACGCATCAAGAAGTGGTCAGTAACATGTTTAGCCAAACCAATGACAATATGAGTCAACGGTGTCAACATGTTACTGACCACTTCTTGATGCGTGTTTCGTATACAGATATTGCTTGTGTCACTAAAGCTACTAGGATTAGTTCTATTCGCTGATCATGGGCACTTAGCGTTCGGCCCTGTGGCGAAGGGTACATGTTATTATCGATGTGCGCACTAGTTGCTAATGTTACTTTGGATACCATTTCTGTCTTTAAAAAAGTAATTACTTAGTCAAGTTTAAATCTTGGGCGCTTAGCGTTTGATGGTTTCGAGAAGCGCGCAATATAACTCATTGGTTTGGTTAAACATATTATTGACTACTTTCTGATGCGTGATTCTTATAGTGACATCGCTTTTGACGCTAAAGTTACTAGGATTGGTTTTATTCGCTGATCTTGAGCGCTTAGCGTTCAACCCTCTTGCGAAGGGTAGAATGTTATTATCGGTATGTGCGCACTAGTTACTAATGTTACTTTGGGTACAATTTCTGCCATTAAAGAAGTGATTAATTAGGCAAGTTAAAATCCTGGGCGCTTAGCGTTTGATCGGTTGGAGAAGCGCGCTATATGAGTCAACGGTGTAGGAGAAAATATGACAGACCACGATCTGAACCGTGATTTCTATGTTGATATCGCTTTTGTAACAAAATCTGTTTTAATTTGTTTTATTCACTGATCTTGAGCGCTTAGCGCCGCATAGCGCTAAAACTGTCCAGTTTTTTTGATTTTTTTACGGATATTCCATCCGGCAGTTATAACCTTAAAAATTACAAAGTTTCAGCTAAATCTACCGAAAGCCATTTTCCCATACATTTAGCGCGGGGTCCTTTAGTACCAGACCCACCTTTCTTAGGGAGGGTAAGGTAGGAATCTGGTCAAGTGACCCACTCGTCACATGGCCTTAAGACTGTGACCAGACGTGCTGGAGCGATCGGCGTGAGCGGTCGTGTTTTGTGTGTTCAGTTTTAGAATAACTGCGTTACAGTTATTCCCGATTGTACAGGTGCCTGTTCGATTCCTAGTGCAAGATTGTGTTGTGGCTGTTCCCATTCCTAGTGAATTACTGTGATGTGGCTGTTCCATTCCTAGTGCATCATTGTGAGGTGGCTGTTGCACCCCCAGTGGATTACCATGAGGTGGCTGTTCCATTCCTGGTTCAGTGATTATTGTGAGACCTGAATCTTCATGTGACTATGGTGAGAGCTGATCACTTCATCCATGTCTTTCTGACTGGATTAACTTTAAGTTCGCTTTGTCGTGCGGTTTATTGTGTGGATTGTGTGAGCATCTGTTGATGAGTTTGCGTAGCTTTAATTATAATTGTATAGGGCTTTTTCCTCTACTCATTAAGTGGAGGTTTTTTATGCCAGGAAATAAATCTTTTTTGTGTTCTCGAAAATAATGGTTGCTTTTTATTGGACCCACTTCTCTCCTCTGATATGCTTTGTTTAAGTTTATATTTATTTGTGAATTTACTTTATTTGCTAAACTTACGTTCAAATCGAATTCAAGGATCTCAAAAAATTCTTGGAATTTACGAAATTGTAGACATCTAGGAACTCAAGGGCTTTACTGAATTCAGAGAAATTGCGAATTTTCAGGAATTTCTGAAATTTAAGGAATTTACAGAGTTACTGAAACTCTGTGCATTTTTTCAGTTCCATGAATTGCGTGAGTTCCTTGAGTTCCGCGAGTTTCTTGAATTCTGAAAATTCGTTGAATTCCTTGAATTTTATGAAATCATTAAATCTAGTAAAATCCGTAAAGTTCTTAAATTCTGTGAGTTCTTTGCATTCTTTTAATTCCGAGAATTCGCTTAATCCAGAAAAATCTGCAAATTCTTCAAATTTCATTAATTCCTTGAATGCTCTTATTTCGCTGAAATACGTGAAAGCCTGAATTCCGTTTGTTCTGTAAATTTCGTGAATTCAGTAAATTCGTATAATTACTTTTAAATCTGGGATTCACAAACTATAAAAATATTAGAGCGAATTCATCAAACTCAAAGTAATTCAAAGGAATTTAATATGAAATCAAAAAATTTCAGTGAATTTAAAGGAATTCAAGTAAATCCAGAGGAATTTTATTGAATAAGAGAGTTTTCAAATAATATACTAATATACTACTATATAAAATCTTTTGAGATGATAATTCCAAGAAATGTTCTTTAAAAACGCACGTATCGAATTGATTCTGGATTTTCGTAATTTCGAGGACCCGAAATAATTTCTATAACTGGACCTGTCGAAGGTTTTCGAAAGCAATCAGTCCCTCAAAATTTTCAGCTTCTTGAAAGTTCAAGTATGCTCGATCTTGGCTTAGCGCGAGCCTTTAAGCTTTTTGCAGCACCCTAACAACTACGGTTAATCTTTTTCTGCGTCTATTTATTAAACAAAACAACTAGTAAGAGGTGAGGTAAACAAATATTTACCGCACTGCATTTTATTTAGATTTTAAATAATAATAATTTACAGTTTAAATATTAAAAACTGCCTGTATTTTCTGCACTGTTATTATAAAAAAATTTATGATTAAAAAGGAAAAATTATTGTCTTTTTTTTATCTCATATCATGTAATAATAAATTGACATAAAAGTCCTTTTAATATTTATTTAATGAATCTATGTCTTTGTAACCATATTTCTTACTTCTATTCTTTTTA
>NC_046663.1:76070979-76103102 GCF_010883055.1 Belonocnema kinseyi
CCCCCTCCCTTCCAATTTTGATCGCTGATAACTTGATTTTCAATGTGGCTAAACATTTTTTCTTTATGACGCATATAAGCACATTTGAAACCCCATAAGAAACTACCTTCATCAATGCAGATTCAAAGCTTTTTATTTTGTCGGCCATCATTCGTAAAATTTTGGTACCTCCATATCTTAAGCTATTTTTCAAATTTTCAAATAAAAAATTTATGATACATATGCGAGCATTGGAAGACTAATGAATGCATGTTCGCAACCGCAAATTTATGTTTCATAACACTGAAGAGTGAACACCTAGGTTACACTGCCCCCCACCCCGATTATGATATCTTGTTAATTAGCTAGCGCAAAAATGTTTAGTGGCGGTGCATTTGAGCGCATTTGAAATTATGATAATGAGCTTTAATGAATTTGAAAAAATGTCATTATTTTAAAAAAATGACGCTATTTCTCCATTTTGTACGCCGATAACTCGGTTATTAATTTGTCGCAAATTTTTTCATGATATGTGCATATGAAGATTTGCAAGGTCATGTAATTTAAGCTGATATAACTCCTACAATGTTGCGTCGTAAAATTTTTTATCGGTGGTGAATTTGAGCGCATTTGGGGCGCAATTAAGTGGGCTACAGAAACTCCGAGAATTAAGTGTGGGTGGCGCTGTAGGATAGATAATGGATAGCTTGGACCGTTTGCAGATCTAAAATTGAGTTTATGTGTCTTTTTGTTTCGTTTTAATCTCACAGTTTCTGAAACGTCATATATAATTATGTTTGAACTTATTTTGCAATGGTAAGCTAGTTACATTTTATTTTTCACTGAAATTGAATGAGAAATGCGCCGCCAATGCAAACTAAAATGTTTCCTACCCTTTGTGCTAGAATTACACAGGCACACAAACAAAAAAGGTGTTGTGAATCGGACAAGATAAACATTTCTATAGGTTATTGGGGTCGCTGAATCCGAATATGGTGTTAGTTTAACTCAGCCAGGTCGCATTTCGTTCCTAACCTCAAAAAAATTATGAAGGTTGGAACATTCATGGAAAACCCCAGAAAGCAAAGCAGTTATATGTTTTCAGAGTCACTGAGTCTAAATTTAAAGGTCATTTCTCTCGGCGAGGTTGCATTTTGTTCATCACTTTGAAAAAAAATCAATTTCAACACGACGGCTTCATCCTCACACCCTCGCGTCCACCTGCAAGGCAGCGCTCCTTCGCTGGCTGCGTTACCTTAACAAATTTCAGATCGAATCATTCTACACATCCCCCTTCGGGGCAGTTGCCATCGTCACAGTATCTGTTACGGCAGCGGGATTTTGTACTACAGACTGATAGCCATGTTTAAAGAATGGCTTACAAATTCTATTTTACGGACCTTGAATACAAAAAATTTATGCCGAGAATAGTTTTCAGTGTTTTGATTTATTTTTTTGCGGTGAGGAACGAAATCCGACTAGACCGAGGCAAAGCAACCCCGGATTCGGATTCAGCGACCCAAAAACCGTATAGAAATTGTTATCTCCTCTAGTGGATAAGGCCTTCTTTTTCGTGTGCCTCTGTTATATCAGCTTCTTAAGATACCCTTACGCTTAAACTACTCAGAGAAAAAATACAAGGTAAAGTTGACATCGATTCCAGGTGAAAGATTCATCGCAACAAAAATTAACCTTGCCAGATAAAATTTACATGAATCGAAAATAATTTTCGATTTTTAACCTTGCGTGGGTAATCTTTCGTCTTATAATCTCTCCATTTTTATTCGTGGTGTAGCGAGAATTACGCCACCAGTGCTATCTATCGTCGTTTAATATCCTTAAATTGGAGAGAAATGAGGATTCGTATCTATGAGTTGTTTTTGCGCTTTTTGATAAATGGAATTAAATAAGTTCTAATTTGTCTACAATGATTTAAGTCGTTTCGGATGAGATATGTTAGTAAGAAAAATTTTTTTAAATTTTGTTTGTTGCTGATCCTACACGTTTTACCAAATTTTTCTCACTTCAGCCTGACGCTGTAGACGAGATAAAATTTTTTCTCCTGACCTCGGTAAACTTTTGCCAAAATATGTTTAATTTTACCCGTTACAAGTCTTACCTGCAACAAATTTTAAATTTTGTATTTTCTGTGATTGTTTTAAATTAATTCATTTATAATTTGCTTTGTTTATATTTCTGCTAAGGACGCCGTATCAGACGTATTTCATGCTAGAATTAACTTTCGCCAAATTGCATGTAAATATGAAAAGCAGGAAATTTTACATGCAACAAAATGTAACTTCATTTTTTTCTGTGCAATTACCAATAACACAATGTAAAGTTTTATCTAACTAATTATATTTTTTAATCCTTTTCAGGAACTCATCTCAAAATTGCACTAAAATAAATTAGCGGTATTACCTTATTGAATTATACATTGATAAATCATATTTTTATTCCTAATAATCGAAATTTTCATCTTAAACGGTTCTTCTAATTTCAAATTATTATATTATTATTATTATTATTATTATTATTATTATTATTATTATTATTATTATTATTATTATTGATGAAGTTTTTTGACCAGGAAAATTAATTATTAGTTTAAGATGTTAATTTTGTTTGTCTCCTTGGTCATAATCAATATTATTAAAATATTGATTAATTTTTTAAGATTGCGAAAGAAAACGCTCTATAGCTCCGCTGGGATATAATAAAAAATTAATCAATATTTTAATAGTATTGATTATGACCAAGTAGACAAACAAAATTAACATCTTAAACTATTTCTCTGGTCAAAAAACTTCATCAATAATAATACTATAATGATTTGAAATTAGAAGAACCGTTTGAGATGAAAATTTCGATTATTAGGAATAAAAATATGATTTATCAATGTATAATTCAATAAGGTAATACCGCTAATTTATTTTAGTGCAATTTTGAAATGAGTTCTTGAAAAGTATTAAAAAATATAATTTGTTTGATAAAACTTTACATTGTGTTATTGGTAATTGCACAGAAAAAAATGAAGTTACATTTTGTTGCATGTAAAATTTCCTGCTCTTCATATTTACATGCTATTTGGCGAAAGTTAATTCCAGGATGAAATACGTCTGATACGGCGTCCTTAGCAGAAATATGAAAAAAGCAAAGTATAAATGAATTAATTTAAAACAATCACAGAAAATACAAAATTTAAAATTTGTTGCAGGTAAGACTTGTAACGGGTGAAATTAAACATATTTTGGCAAAAGTTTACCGAGGTCCGGAGATAAATTTTGATCTCGTCTACAGCGTCAGGCTGAAGTGAGCAAAATTTGGTAAAACGTGTAGAATCGGCAACAAAAAAATTTTTTTTAATTTTTTCTTACTAACATATCTCATCCGAAACGAATTAAATCATTGTAGACGCATTAGAACTTATTTAATTCCATTTATCAAAAAGCGCAAAAACAACTCATAGATACGAATCCTCATTTCTCTCCATTTTAATGATATTAAACGACGATAGATAGCACTGGTGGCGTAATTCTCGCTACACCACGAATAAAAATGGAGAGATTATAAGGCGAAAGATTACCCACGCAAGGTTAAAAATCGAAAATTATTTTCGATTCATGTAAATTTTATCTGGCAAGGTTAATTTTTGTTGCGATGAATCTTTCACCTGGAATCGATGTCAACTTTACCTTGTATTTTTTCTCTGAGTAGTTTAAGCGTAAGGGTATCTTAAGAAGCTGATATAACAGAGGCACACGAAAAAGAAGGCCTTATCCACTAGAGGAAATAACAATTTCTATACGGTTTTTGGGTCGCTGAATCCGAATCCGGGGTTGCTTTGCCTCGGTCTAGTCGAATTTCGTTCCTCACCGCAAAAAAATAAATCAAAACACTGGAAACTATTCTCGGCATAAATTCTTTGTATTCAACGTCCGTAAAATAGAATTTGTAATTCATTCCTTAAACATGGCTATCAGCCTGCAGTACAAAATCCCGCTGCCGTAACAGATACTGTGACGATGGCTACTGCCCCGAAGGGGGATGTGTAGAATGATTCGTTCTGAAATTTGTTAAGGTAACGAAGCCAGCGACGAGCTCTGCCTTGCAGGTGGACACGAGGGTGTGAGGATGAAGCCGTCGTGTTTAAATTCATTTTTTTCAAAGTGATGAACAAAATGCAACCTCGCGGAGACAAATGACCTTTAAATTTAGACTCAGTGACTCTGAAAACATATAACTGCTTTGCTTTCTGGGGTTTTCCATGAATGTTCCAACCTTCATAATTTTTTGGAGGTTAGGAACGAAATGCGACCTGGCTGAGTCAAACTAACGCCATATTCGGATTCAGCGACCCCAATAACGTATAGAAGTGTTTATCTTGTCCGATTCACAACACCTTTTTTGTTCGTGTGCCTGTGTAATTCTAGAACAAAGGGTAGAAAACATTTTAGTTTGCATTGGCGGCGCATTTCTCATTCAATTTCAGTGAAAAATAAAATGTAACTAGCTCACCATTGCAAAATAAGTTCAAACATAATTATATATGACGTTTCAGAAACTATGAAATTAAAACGAAACAAAAAGACAAATGAACTCAATTTTAGATCTGCAAACAGTCCAAGCTATCCATTATCTACCCTATAGCGCCCGCCACACTTAATTCTCGGAGTTTCTGTAGCCCACTTAATTGCGCCCCAAATGCGCTCAAATTCACCACAGATAAAAAATTTTACGACGCAACATTGTAGGAGTTATATCAGCTTAAATTACATGACCTTGCAAATCTTCATATGCACTATCATGAAAAAATTTTGCGACACATTAATAACCGAGTTGTTGGCGTACAAAATGGGGAAATAGCGTCATTTTTCTAAAATAATGACATTTTTTCAAATTCATTAAAGAGTCATAATTTCAAATCCGCTAAAATGCACCGCCACTAAACATTTTTGCGCTAGCTAATTAACAAGATAGCATAATCGGGGAGGGGGGCAGTGTAACGTAGGTGTTCACTCTTTAACAGTGCTATGAAACATAAATTTGCGGTTGCGGACATGCATTCATTAGTCTTCCAATGCTCTAATATGTACCATAAATTTTTTATTTGAAAATTTGAAAAATTTCTCAAGATATGGAAGTACCAAAATTTTACGAATGATGGCCGACAAAATAAAAAGCTTTGAATCCGCATTGATGAAGGAAGTTTCTTATGGGGTTTCAAATGTGCTTATATGCGCCATAAAGAAAAAATGTTTAGCCGCATTGACAATCAAGTTATCAGCGATCAAAATGGGTAAAGAGGGGGGGAGGGGGTCTGGCGTCATCTTTCTAAACTTATAATATTTATTGAAATTCATGATCGCTATCTTTCATAGCTTCAAATGCGCTGAAATGCGCCGCTACTAAAAAAATTTGTGCTACCTAGTTAACAAAGATATCATATTTGGAGGGGGGGGGGGGGGGGGGGGCGTGTAACGCAGGCGTTAAATCTTCAACAGTGATATACAATATAAAGTTGTGGGCATGGATTTATTCGTTTTCAAATGCGTTCATATGCACCATGAAATTTTTTGAAAATCTTTATAATTGCCAAAGACATGAAAGTCACAAAATTTTACGAAGTGATGACCAACAAAATAAACAGTTTGCAATCCGCATTGGTTAAATCACTCTCGTATGGGGTTTTTAATGCGCTCATATGCGTCACTGTAAAAATTAACAAAAAACCCTAATCCACCGCCTTATTAACACTTGTTACCAACCCACACCCGACGATATCTGCTTATAACTTCAATTGCACTATAAAATTATATGAAGAGCTTCTCGCATATGATTTCAAATGCGCTTATTATGCGCTTTAGAGGGCATTTGGGTGCAATTCAGTAGGCTATAGAAAACCCGAAAATTAAGAGTGGGGGGGTGCTTGTGTAAATGACGTTTTCACAAAGGTCAAGCTTATTCCCGTAGTAACTTCAAATTGAAACGCCACTTTTTGTATACTGGCAATCGAAAGAACGGAAAATTTTACATTTAAATATGCACATAGTTCATATTTTCCGGATGATCTTTAAATTCAACCTAAGTTTCACGATTATTGGGACCATTACGATTACTGTTTTTTACTTAATTCATTTTTTCATATGATAAATTGTTTTCAAGGGACAGTTCTTTGAAAAAATATTTTTTTTACAGAACTGACATATTTGCACAAATATGTCCCAGAAGCTACTCTTTGAAGAAATTTAAAACTTATATTATCTATTTACAGGTTAGATTTTTTCAGCGAAAAAAGAATTCGACCGATCGCATGAAAAATTCTTTTCGTGAATTGTTGTAAACAAAATGCTATTTTCAAGAGGAAACCGTCTTAACTTTTAATTTGTAAATAAAAATGAACAGGTCCCATCAGTGTCATAATTTTTTCTAAAACTAATGGAAAAATTATGCTTACCATTAACAACAGAGTTTATTTTTCATAACCTATCTTGCTTCCATCGCGGTAATTCATCGATAAATTCGTCAATAATTCGCGATAAATCGTCGATAATTAAAAAATTAAAACGCACTAGCTCGCGTTAAAAATTATTTCCTAATATGACCCCCTTAGGGTTTCAATAGATTTAAGAATGTTACAACATATTTATCATGTTTTTCATATTTATTTAATTTTTTATATCATTATATGCACTCCTAAATAAGTTCACACGATTTTACTAGGCAATTTATGGTTGTACTCTAATGAATTAGGAAACATAATGATTAATCGAAAGTCTAATTTTTTACTAATCTTTAGTGGATCACTTTTCGCCAATAAAATTTTTCAAATTGTACTAGTAATTAGTTAAGCTTTAACAATTTTAATTCGGAGAGACTAAAAAGTATCTTCAGAATAAGAAAAGAATGCTTAAAATAAAAATTAACGTCTTTAGGTACGCAAGTTTATGCCAATTTAATAAACAAACGAAAATCATAACCAGAACTCTGTTGAAAAGTAGCGCATGAAGAACCTGCATGTGTTTAATTAATTTGGATCGCATTGATCCCTTGTCATTTCAAGATTGTAAAGAATTATTATTTATCTTAACTTAGTTCATACAACAAGAAAACAATGTTTTTGAATTAGGGACACGCCTGTTCCGTTTACATTTTCACAGTATGATCTTCTAATTTTATGAAAAAAGTCAAAAGTCTCGTGATCGCTTCGTTTTATGAAACTTTTCCATTCATTACATCTTCCATTTAAATAGCCTTCTTTAAATTATTATTTATAGTCATAATTAAAGTTATTTATTTATATCAAGCAATCAGCTGATCTCCATTGAAGAATTATGAGTTGATACTTATTCAAGGTATTTAAAAATAAAAAGGAATTCTTATAACACGTAAATTGATACTTATTTGCCTCGTCTCTGAGGGGGAAAATATTTTGTTGTTGTTTTTTTTTTAATTATCTTTGGGACAAAATAAAACTTTTGCTCTTGCGACTTTTCGTCGCAAGGCGAGCCATTATTTATTTACATCCTTAAAAACAATTTTTAAACATTATTTTAAAACATGTTTTTAAACATTATTTTTTAACATTAATTTGCGGAGGGAAGAGAAAAAAGTACCAAACCGCCAGATTCGTTTTGTTTATTTTTTTCATTATTTTGCACACCCCTATTTCTAAATTATAAAACGTCTTGAAATAGTTTATAAAATTTTATACTACAGTATTGGCATACATATCTTAAGAGATTTAAGAGTCGAACCTTTCAAACCTTTACAATCTAATCTTCTATTTAAACATTTCTAGTTAAAAACATGAATCATATCATATGCAATGCTCTAAGTTAAAGAATTAATGAGTCAAAGTTTTCAAATATTTACAATTATATTATTTTGAAGCATTTTTACGAAAAATTCAAAATTAAATAATTTCAAAATTTGGATTGAAAAAATTTCCAAGCACTTTCCGTTTTTTTCTCTGTTAAAAAAAAAATTTTCACGATCAGTAAAATATAAAAATTTGAACACTTGAAGATGAAAATGCTTTCATCTGAAGTCATGAAAACGTAACTAAATGCAAAAAAATTGAACTGGAAATGGTTTCTTCTTGGTTAAAAATGCAAATATTTGGATAAAACTTAAACGCTTAACAATTTATTGAAAATTAAACTAATTGGTTGAAAAATTATGTTTTGCGTTCGAAACTTTCACTATTTTGTTAAAAATGCAACTGCTGGGTCAAAAACTAATTTCTTTTTTTTATTAAGATTCAATCTTCCAGCCAAGTTATTTGTTAAATACAAAAATTGTAAAAATAAAATTCAATCATCTATTTGCACAAAAATCTCTTTGCAATCTAGTGAAAGAATAAAATGTATGCCTATAACTTAACCATATTCATTGTAATCTTATCCCATTTTGTTGAAATTCTAAAGTTTAAAACAGTGTACTATTACAATGAGAAAGATTTGTAATGTACGACTTTGGTTGAGTAGATCTCTTTTCCAAGATAGCGTATACTAGTTCCTGATTATATTCACAATTGAAAGCATGTTCCGGAAAAAGTAATGAACATTATATATATAAGTAAAAAATGGTGGCCATGAAAAATTATTTTTTAGATGTAATTTCACTCACCTTTTGTGATACCCTCTAGTTATGTGCGATAAATTTAACGTGCTACTATATAATTGTCTTTTGTGATCAGTACGTTCCTTTATATACTCGAAAAAGTGTATGAGTGTGCATTTCATGGTCTTTTATTCTAAATGCAGTATCCTCCTATCTATTTGGAAGTTTGGCACTGGGATTCGCTTTAGGTGAGGTCCCTTACCACATAAAAAATCTTTCTGTTCTTGCGCTTTATCATCACACCTGTTAGGCTGACCAAACTTCAATTATTAAAAAAAAAACCTAATGTCAAAAATGTGTACAATTAAGAAAGCAAGTAGGAAAGAAAATGTAGGATTATTATGCTAATTTTTCATACCGATTCTAAAAAAACATTCTGGTTTATTATAAGTTTTTTATTATCAATATGTATTATATATTTTTATTGCTCAGAAAACAAACATAAAAAAATTGGATTACTCGAGACATCCATGTAAGTATTTCCATATAAACCATTTTGTATTGAATTTGTATTTGTCTAGAATTTATAGCATTATTTATACATTGTTCTCAACATTTTTTGAAAAGTCTGTAATGGGATCAAATCGAGAAGGGGAAGTCGCGATAAGTGGAAGTACGATCGGTGGGAGGGTACTGAAAGATCATGACGATGTATTCTAATGAATATTTGTTCTTTAATTTATTTTTGAGAATTCAGCATTGGTGTTGTATGAAAAGAGATCAAAATAACATGTATTGTTTTCGTTTTTTCTAACGCAAGAATGTATGCCTTGAAATTCCTGCGTTTAATGATAATATATGGCTTAATTATTTAAAAAATTCAGCCAAATGACAGCAGATGCTAATTTTTAACGAAGGTAGCTGCAGCAAATAATCCTTTAGTTCCAATAACATTCACGGAATAAAAATGTACTTTTGCCACCAAACTTTTCACTATTCGTACTTGGTTTTATTTTGTGATCTTAAAACGACGGTTACTCGAAACATAAATAAAATATATTAACATTCTTGTAGCTAACGCAGCTTTTTAAAAATTATTCTGTTTCGAGTAATATTTCTTTCTCCTTATAATTAATAAGATATTCAGTATACAGTAATAAAGTATCATAACAAACTTCAAAATTATGTCTGATATTGGCTGTAGTTTGTAGATACTAGGTACATAATATAATAAAATAAGCACATTAAACCTTTCTTAACTTTTAGTTTCATTTATTGTATTATAAAATGTACTCAAAATATTTTTGCAATATGTGACGACACATTGGCTTTAAAAATCTTTGGATCCGATTCGTAGAGGAACGTTTTAGCTATACTTATAGATCTGCATTTCAGAAATCACATTCTTTATTTTCCATGCTGCTACAGATGGAATTGCCTGAATACTAACCTCCTTACAAATTTGATAAAGATTGAAACCAATCCTTGTTTTAAATTAGTGTAACTTCTCTTAAGCATACGATTTGCATTAAAACCCCAAAATCGAAACCATGGGAGTTTTTAAAATTAAATTATTGGGATCAAATATTAAGTTACAAGAAATAGGAAAACATTCTCTAGTCTAAAACGTCGTTTGTGTAACTTAAGGGTTGTTTCAACATTTTTTAAAGATCGGATTGAAATATTTATTTGAAAATTGAACTATTTTGTTAAAATTTTGTCTTTATGAGTTAGCAATTGAACTATTTTTTTTATAAATGTCATCTTTTCTTCTTAAAAATTTAACTGTTTGGTGGAAAATTAATCTGTTTTGGTTCTCGTTTTAACTATTTTATTAAATATTCGTGTATTTTGATTTAATAAAATAATTTTTTATTTCAATTTAAATATTTATTTGTTGAAATACCAACTATTACAATTTTCGTTGATAATTAATCAATTTTGGTTGAAACTATAATATCTTTGTGAAAAACCCATTTGTGGTAAAAGATTTGTCAATTTAATTAAACATTCCAATAATCAAATTGATGCAAACTCTTGTTAAAAAAAACCAAGAATTCAACGACCACATTAGGAACACAACGATTTGATAAAAGCAAAAAAATTCTATTGTAATCTGAAATTTTTTTTTAAATTAAAAAAAAAACAAACAATTTCGGACAAAAATAAAAAAGAGGAAAACAAATGAGTAGGCAGCCAACCACATCCCCTTCCTTCTCCTTTTTCCTTCTTTCATCTTTTTTATTTTTATTATCATCGAATTACAATGAAATAACATTCAAAATGAAAATTAAATAATAAATAAAATTGCATTACCAACGTTTCGGTACTCGTACAGTACCCTTATCAAGGCAAGAAAAATTTAAATGGTAGAAATTGACAGCACCCACGAACAGTTGCTCTCTCTTTGATACCTGAGAATCGAATGCGGGTTAATATGCCAATCTGTTGTAAACACAATATAAATATCTGTGACAATTACATCAGAAATAGAGGAAGTAAGAAAAATTAAAATAATATAATAATATATAATAATAATTTTTGCAAGGATCCTTTGGATAATTTGGAAACGGTGGTGTTGTTTATAAGCTCACTTGTACGATCTGTAAGATAAATTACGTGTGACAGACTGGCAGACTTACTTAACACTAGGATAGAGGAACACAAATGTGATGTTCGTTTAGGACGCTGTTACAAGAGTGTTCTTGCCAGCCATACAAAAGCATTTGTTGATTTTGACCATGAGTTTGACGGGGATAATGTTTAATATTTGGATATAGTTGTCATTCTAAAAGAATATTATTACAATTTATAATATATTTGTTAAACAATTATTTTTATCAACATTAATCAAGAATTAAAACTCATTCCTTATGTGACAAAGAGAGGGATTTTTTTAATCATAACTTTTTAACTATATTCAGAAAGAAAATTACTAAAAACAATAATAAGTTGTTTAAAAATTTTATTTAAACATCTAACTCTCAATGGCAAGTTGTATTTTATGCATTACAAATAATTTTAATTGAAAATATACAAAAAAATCATAATTAACGCCAAAAACTCGCAAAACCCATTTCTTCATTCATGAGTTTTATTTGGGTCCCTATAAAATAGACTTATGGTGTTGCTATTCAAAAAGTAATATTTAATTTGTATTCTATAGCTAATTGTAAAGCGAAGTGTTGAATTTCAAATCGATTGACCTAATATTGACAATTCTAAATAAAGTTCAGAAAAATGCCTTTTTTCTCATGGAAGATACGTGTTAAACTTCCTGGGGTTTGATCCACTTCTAAATATATATTCAAAATAGAAAAAAAAAGATGAATTTTTCTGTGGATTCCAAGAAATTTAAATATCTTTTATTTATAAATCTGACTGAAATTACTTACTAGGGGGTTTTCAGGGTCTCTGATTATGAATTTTTTTTTCAAAAACTAAAAATTCAAAATAGCGGAAATTTTTCAGAATTAATAAAAGATTAGTCCGAAAGGGATTTTTCCGGGGTTTTAGAGGTCACTGATTACGAATCTTTGATCGAAAATGGAAAATTAAAAATGGTGCATTCAAAATGGCTGCGAAGTTCAAGAAAAGTTGATGAATAAAGATAAAAGTGCTCACTTGGGTGTCTTGGGGGTCGTTGATCACGAATTTTTGGTATAAAATGCAAACTTCAAAATGCAGGATCTAACAGGGCGCCCAAAATCTAGAAGATTTAATTGAATGGACTAGAAATACTCACTCAGGGGGTTTTCTGATACTTGATTGCGGATCTTTGGTCAAAAATAAAAATTCAAAATAATCGATGCGAAATGGTGGCAAAAATTTTGAAAAGTTGACGGTTTAGGCTAAAAATATCACGTATGAAAGTGCTAGGTTATAGTGAGGCACCTCATATATCACTTATTGGGATGTTAGATTAAGGTGAGGCCCCTCGCCTTCTACAGATCTGGATGATACAGTTAACTGTCCCTCGATTCTTCACCTGAAAGCTCTATTTCATTTAAATAGTTTTGAGCCTTAAAAAGATCAAGCTCTTTATATTCCTCAGATGATTCTTCTTCAATATCTGACTCAATTTCTTCATTTGCATGGCTGAGATTAGTAACTTCTAAAGCTGAAAGTAACTTTTGTGCTGCTTTCGGAAGGGCCAGATTTTTCTTTTGCGTACTCGAGAAGAATCACTCATTGTAGATGCAATAGAGTCTGCAGACTCCATTGATCTTTTGAATAAGTCTTCGAGATTATGCGATCGACTGTTCTTTCTGGCATGATATTTCCTGAACTCCCTGTAATCTTTGTTTTTACGCTCAGAAGCTTCCTTTCCGAGCATCCCTATAGGTAAGACACTATTGTTGATTATTTCTTCACCATCAATCAATATCTTGTACACAATTGAAGGCATGGGATACCAATCACAGTGCAAGACATACATTTTCGCAGTGGAACTACAAAGTTTTTCAAATTCAGTTGCATCAATAGGAAGTTGGCATGACAAAGTCAATCAAAAACGTTTGAAAGTTCTGAACAAGCTCTTCATTCAAGGCTAGAGATGTAGAAAAAAGTTTAGGGTTGCCAAATGTACTTCGAGTAGTATTTCCGTCATTGGTGTTGCCACTGCCTCTTGACTTTGGCTTATTGATACCCAATGCAAAATATTCCCAAACAACTTTTTGGATTGCAGATCTTTCATTTATATCTAATATAGTATATACGTTCCCGTAATAAAGTGGGAAAGTTTTTTATACCGAAACTAATGGAATGTTGGCCAAATATTCTCGTTGGACCATTATGTCATTTTTTTCAAAAAGTAAAGCACTTAGGCGTTCAATTTGTAAAACATTAAACACGTATTAATCGAGGGTGACAACGTTTAATAAGGATTTTTGAACTCAATATTCGGGTGTATTTACTATAATTTTCGTTATCAACGAGTGGAAATACATGAACATGCGCAGTTTTAAATTAATCAAAAGGTAAGTTATTTTGGGAATTGCAACCGAAAGATTAAAATTAAAATAAAATACAGTTGAATTAACCCAAAACATATTAACTTTCAAACAAGTATTTTAAACCATGACCAAAAAAGATACATTTCTAACCTAAATTATTATTAATAATATTTTTATAATTCGGAAAGGTCACATGGACGAAGTTTTAAAATCTCAGTGATAAAGTCACCAATATCAAATATTCCTTTTTTTATCTGCTAATACAAAATTTTTTTAAAGATTGGCTAATTCTATATTTTCTGTATTATTTTAAATAAAACGATATCATCGACAAACACATTAAACATATTACAGATAAGTGCCACAAGTTTTTCCTTTCGGTAAGGTAACACAAAGAGAGGTTATGCGTAGGATAAAATAGCAATCGTATAATATTTTGTAGTAATTTTAATTACAAACGTCGATAAACTTCGTAATTAAATTACATACGTTTGATATAAAGAGCTACACGTGCTTTCAGGTAAACGTTATCCAACCTAAGACTTTCATCAATTTATTTCTATAAATTAAGGTTAAGTGGCTTGAATTAATGCGTTGCATATCCTGGAAGTTGAAAAAAAAAATTTTTAGTTAACAAGCATGTTCGGAATTTTCATTTTTGATTCAGTGAAAGCGACATCATCAGCATACGTTATACATGATAATAATGATATTCTCAGTCTCGAATTTAAGACATTCTGGTATTATTTTGTATTCATCGTCCAAATGCTCTAATCTCGAAGAAAGAATTTGTATAAACATGTTTCGTAAGTAATTCAGTAGAGCGATCGGACGATAATTATTAAGATTTCAAGGGTCTTGCTTTTTATAATATATGAGTGTTAAAGATATAATGAATCCAGTTATCTGGCAATGTTTTGTAAAAATTGTTAGTCATTCCATCCGGCCTAGAAGCCATATCTACTTAAGAATGTCTGATAGCTCTTTTAACTTCTAAATAAAATATGATCAAAGTACATATTTTAATTTAAAATGTTCCATTCTTTTGATTCGCTGTGTCAAAAAGGAGCTACGCCGACAATGAACTTGACCTCTTTTAAGAACTAGCTCACATAAGAAGATAATGGACTGTTCCGTTACTTTTGTGATGGACGGTATATTTTTGTCTTGTAGCCGAACTGACGATCAGCAAAGAAGTAAACGATTTTTTTTAGTGCCGATATTTGTCAACGATTTTCCAAAGAGTTTTGCTATTTTTGACATTTTCCAGGGAATCTGAATTAAATTCAAACCCTTATTAAACTGAATTCTAATTAAATTTAAACTTTTTGTGATGGATCAAGTTACACAAACACAACCGTAAATTCTTCAAAAATTTTAGAATTGTATGATTTCCTCAATGCGTTATGACTTTTCTTGTAAAATATCCATTTAGGTCAAAAACTTCCAATATAACCTTAAATTATGAAAACTTATTTAAATTAACCAAATTACTCTTTTAGATTGAGTAAAAATTTGCTTTACATAAACAAAACTTTCACTTAGATCAATCGAAAAATATAGTATAATCAATCAAATCAAACACCATATGGTTCATTCAGCCAAATATTTTGTTGAGTAAATCAAAAGCATGTATACAATTTCAAAGTATGGATAGAATCTACAAGAATCAAGAGAATTCATAAGAATTTATGAGAAAAAAAATTTAAAAGAATTCAGAAGATAACAAAAGAATGTTAAAAAACAGTATCAGATGTACAGAATTAAAAGTACTGACAGAAAATTCAAATAACTCATCGAGTATTCTAATGATCCCAAAATATTAAACGGAAAATTTAAAGGATTCATAAGTTTAATCAGAACTGAGGAAAATTCAGCACAGTTTAAAGAGTTCAAAAAGATTCAAGGAATTCTAAGGAATGCAAAGAATTTAGAAAAGTTCAGGAAATCAAAACAATTCTCTGAATTCAAAAGGCCTAAGAGAACATTTAAAATAATTGATAGAATTTTAAAATAACACAGGCCGACAAATTTTAAAGCCAGAGACCAGACCTAACTTTTCTGAAGGATTTTGATGCGCTGAATCCGAATCCGAGCTCAAAATCGCTCCTGTACGTCAGGTTTTCGAAATATCCTAACCTAAAAGTGCAAAGAACCCGTTTTTTAGCTGTTTTTGAGGTTATGTAACCGAACAAGAAAAATATCTACCACAAAACCTAATATGGAATTTGAAAGTAATAATCTTCCCCTTTCAAACCTACTTGGATTTATTAGGACATCTTTATTTTTCACCAAAATATTCCCAGAGTCAGGGGGGTTAACATGCTTGTGGCTTGTTAGGGGTGGTTTCTACCCGTAGGAAACGGCTTCCGTATCAATGAAAAGACACGGGTTTTATATTTTTTATTGTTTTATCAATGTGCAAAGTTTGGTTCCAAAAGACTGTACGCTTTTTTGTTGGTATTTTGGGCGGGATCCTTTGTTCTTTTTTAAAGCCCTAAATTGTGGCCGTCATATTGGATCTTCTAGGGGTTATAACAAAAAACTGTCAGCGGCAATAGAAAGGGCACCCTCGAAAACCCAAGATATAATATTTTGAAGAAAACATATCGTACCGTCAGCAATAGAGAATGCGTTGTATAAATCTGAACACCTCAGCGTTAATGGGTTAAAACGCTAAAATAAAAAATTTCAAATTACAATATTTTAGTTAAAAATAAAGATATCGCAATAAATCTAAGTATGTTTGAAAGGGGAAGATTAGTACTTTCAAATTCCATATTAGCTTTTGTGGTAGACTTTTTTCTTGTTCGGTTACATAACCTCAAAAACAGCTAAAAACCCGCGTTTTTTCACTTTTAGGTTAGGATATCTTGAAAACCTGACGTAAAGGAGCAATTTTGAGCTCGGATTCGGATTCAGCGCATCAAAATCCTTCGGAAATGTTAGGTCTGCTTTCTGGATTTTGACTTTTGTCAAATTTTGTCGGCCTGTGTAATTGAGAAGGTTGAAAAGAATTCGAGAAATAAAAATATTTTAGAGAGTTCGAAAGAATTCAGCGAATAAAAAAGACTTGTAGCAATTGAAAATAATTCATGGTGTATTATAAAGATTTCAGGAGAATTGAACAAGAAAAAGATTTAAAGGGATTCAAAAGGATTGAAAGGGGTACAATTGAATTCCACGAAATCTTTCAAATTTTACAGAATTCAAAATACTCAAAGAAAGTGATAATAATTTAACGTGTTTTCCGGAAAAAAGATTATATTCAAAATTTATATAGTCGCGCAGTTGCCATGTAACGTTGCACCAATGATATTCACATCCTCCTGCAAATTTGAAATTACACGGCCTTAGATTTTTGCATGAATTTTTTAACAATTGTGACAATTGCAAATATTTTAAAAATCAACTGTGTTCCATCTCAACCGTTCCTCTTATTGTTAAATGTTTAATTGTTAATTGCTGTTAATTATTAACTTTACAACAAATTTCTATTATCTTCCATTCGATTTTTTATTAGGAATTCAAAAACATAAAAATTTACCTTGAGTACTGGGACACCCTTCATGTGATTTAGCAGAAATTTCAATTATTTTAAATTATCAAACTATAAATAATTTGAAAAATAGTACTTCTAATAATTAAAATGATATTTCTAGTGAATTACTTCGTGCGTGCGTACGTGTACATCAAAAAAACGCTTTTCGAAATACAGGACAAGTCACTCCCTTCTCCAAAAGGTTTCCATTTTGAAGGAAATAAATCCGATTTTTTTTTAAATTCACAGATTAACACGTGCCACTGGGCACGTAGAAATCCTATTTGATTAAGATGGGGAAATTTTGGATTTCGGAAAAATTGAACTCATGCTCCATGATTTCATATAAACCTGCCAAATTTTTAAGGGTTTGAAGAGGAGCATATACGAAATATAAGCATGGTAATATACTTTCACAGCTAAACTACCCTCAATCCTCCTATATCACCCCAAATATGACCCGAGAATAAAAAAAACGACATTTTTACGTATTATTGTTAATTTTTAGCAAGTTCTGTCGTCTTCTTCATACAAACAATTACTAATGGATAATTGAAATATTTCCCATGGCCTTTCAAACAGTCTTTAATTGTTTACATAAATGTTACTTATTTAAAGAATTCTTTATTTAAAAAAAATGCAAAAAAATAATCCTACTTTCTGATTGAAATATAATATTTGGTTAGTGTTTGGGGCAGTACATTAAAAAAACATTATGTAATTATTTAAAAAATTAATAAATCTTTATTCATAAAATGTATACAAATTTAGTAAGAGGTGTTCAATTTTTTCTCAAATTGATTATCCATGCTACTTTTTGTTGAATAATTGCATAATTTTAATACTTTTTTTCCAATTTTTAATAAATATCTATTTATTCAAACTATTTATATTTTTTCAACAGTTTTTTTTTTCAATTACTTCAAAAAAATAAAATAAAATAGGATACAAACAATTATGTAATTGTGTAAAATTTGTTTTGACAATTATTTTTCTAAAAAATATTTTTCAAATTTTGTTTGCGCACTATTAAGTAAACCATGAAAGTTATAATGAAATTCAAATGGTAAAAGTTTATTCATTATTGCCATGCTTATATTATAAAAACGTTCATTCCATAATGTAAATTATGATTCAAGTATCAAAAATTTCTCTGAACAACATTCATGAGGACGAAGTGCTGTATTTTAGGTAATTTATATTAATAAAAATAATAAAAATATTTCTTTTGTCAACTTTCTACTATTATAACACTTTATTTACAATAATTTGAACAATAACAATCTGACGGAAAGACTATTTTAAAATTAACGAAAATATTAAAACTGACGAAAATATTAAACGTCTAGAACCAAAGAGCATGAAAGAATTATTGTAAAAGGAAATTCAGCACTTCACTACGGCGAATTCTCGTAACTTTTTTCGCGATTTGGAATCTCGACATCTTTCCTTTAAGAAAGCGCATCATTTACGAAGATTTACAAAAAATGATGATTACCTGCTTGAACGAATAAAAATTGTTTAAACAATAAAACGACGTTTTCTACATAATTTACTACTACTCGAAGTTATTTAATACTACGCTTCTATCAGGAAATATGAGTCTAAAAACATTATGGAAAAAATAGTTGTTTAAACAAATTATATTTGTTTCAACAATTTCAAAAAAAGTTAATATATTTGATCTATATACTATGAATTCATAAAAATAATTGTATGTATTATATTTTCTTTCATTCTTTAAAAGTGATAAAAAAAACTGTTTGCAAATAAAAATGGTTTTAACAGTTAAATTTATTTAAATGATTAAAGATTGTTTAAAAAATCATAGGAATGATTAAAATTGTTTATTAGTAATTATTCCTATGAAAAATACGACATAAATTGCTGAAAACAAACATTAATATGTAAAAATTTAGTTTTTTGGTCATATTTCCCTGAAAAGTTTGGTAAGTTTCGATGCAATTCGCAATTCTTAGCATTTTTCATTTTGAAGTAAAAACTGCTTTACAATTGTCATAGAAACAGCATTACAATATTTGAAATGAAAACCAAAACTTACTATACTGACAATGGACAAATGATGTATTTTTTGTTAAATAGGTTTGAATAATATGAAATGGTTTTTGAACTACGAAGTTTCTCAGCAAAACGCTATCGACGTCCAATGAAGTCTTTTTAGTTGATTCAGCAAAAAAAAAGAAGACTAATGATTTTTTATTTGTTTCGTTTCGTTTTATACAAATAAGAAATAATATTTAAGCTATTTCAGCTTTTAGTTGACATTATTATATATCCATTTCCTTTTTAAAAATATTGGTCAAATGTATTTTTCATTTCTTTCTGAATCTGGTTTAGTGAAAATTTTAGTAATTGCATGATTTATAAAGTCCTTGACTGATAAATTAGTAATATCTTACTATTTCAGAAAAGAAAATTATATTATTTTAATGCAATGAGTGATAATATTGACCAATTATTTAGTTACTACTAGATATTTTCTATCAAAGTTTATAAAAAAAAAAGAAAATGATAAAAATATATGAAATCTGATCAGACTCTTCGATTGAGTACAATGAAATGCTAAGGCAGACTTTGAATTAGTAAAATATCATTAATTTTATAATTAAAGAGTTTTCTCTTTAAATAAATATTTGCAAGCATGTTTTCAAAACTTTGATTTGCTCTAAAGGAGCAAAATATATTTTTATCTTAGAAAAGAACGTGCTACTCTTCTTGCTAACAGAGTTCAAAATAAAACGTAAGGGTCTCAATAAACCTTCTTTGTTACCTAGAAACAGGATCAGATTTTGAAAAATGAAAAGTTTTTCAGCTTATTTGGCCTGCGTTTCTCTACAAAATGTTTTCTTTAAATTTATGAAATTTTTCTCTACATATGACAGTAAGAAAAACTTTTGAGATAGATTTAGAAGTGATTTTTTAAATCTTTAACTGTAGAACAGTGAATGATCTTATACGGTGTTACTTTTTTACTGAATATACTTTTTATCTGTGAGTCTCTAATATAAAAAATTTTTTGTTAATATTATTTAGCAATTTCTCATCTTAGATTTATAGTTCGGATAAAGTGAATGACATGAAATTTTACATAATTTTTTACTGAACACAAATTTTAATTTTTAAATTTTGTAGCTTCACAAGATTGTGCTTCGTTACTTTATTAAGACATTATAATAAATAATTATTTATTAATCGAACGAAATGTGGAAAATTACTAGGTGGTAAAGGGTTCTGCTGCTTGCAACTTACACTTAAAATATCCTTAAATTCATATTTCAAGCTCGGTAGGTTTATGTATATTAGAAATTATTCTAAAATTAAAACAACGCAATTTAATCTTTGAACATTGAAAAAAATGTAGGTAAAAATACGTTTCTAACATAGCGTAATTCAGTCCAAGAATTTATGTTTTCTATAACTATTAAATCGGATACTTTCGCATTTAAGTCTCTAGGAAAATTATAGTTATCTTTTAATTAATTCCGTGTTTTTAGATAATAAACTTGAAAATTATTTTACATAATTTATGTCTCATAGTTTCAACGCAGTATAAACATTTCTAAAGAGTTTAAAAAAATGTATGATAAGTCCCAGATAATTTTTTCAATTATTTTGGAAAAATATTTGTTGTTTTTGAATGATAAATTATACATAGCTCGATCTTGACATTGTTTTCAGGGGCACCATACCTAAATAACTTATAAGAAGCGTTAACCCAAATAGTTTCTAAAGCATTCAGTTACACATCTATATAAGGCATGTGTAACAACAACTATTATCATTCTCCAAGTATTCAGTTTCTCGACAACAATCTTAAATTCTTTAATTTTGCTAAGAAAAATCTTGTTTCGGAAAACATTGTCTTAAGAATCAAAATTTAGTATTTAAGATGGCAGGAAAAGTGGCCCTCGGTTTTTTTCTAAGTAAGTAATCATATCTACAATATACAAAAAAATACACACTTTTACTGTTTTTATAAAATGCTATTTTTATAACGTAAATTCTTTGATTCAAATCGCATTTATTGATTCTGATAACATGTAAATGCTTTTTCAACCGACTGAAAAATTCTTCTTATCAACATATTTTATTGGACAATTATTTCTCGAATTAATATGTTTTTCGTCGTTCAATAAAAAATTAATTGGGAACGTTGTTTTCGTTTGGAAATAATTTGCTCTCTAGCAACAATAAAAATACTACTAATGAATGTATTTTTGAGGGCAATAGTAAGTATGTTTGTGAATGCCCATACCGATTTTTTGGTGTTAAAAAATTGTTTATTCGAACAAATTTGCCGACAAGTGTCAACCTGTATTTCAGGTCCTTTTCAAGTCTCATTCTAGAAGGAAAATAGATATATTAAAGAATGAAATGGAAATTATTCAATTTGTATGTTCTTATTAGTCGTTAATGCTTACTTACTATGGAGATAAAAGAAAAATCGCTAAATACTACGTTGAGATTTTATTTAATTGTTTCGATGTCATTCATATTGTTTGGGTACCATTTTTTTAATTAAAAATGTTAAATGACCAGAATATGAATTGTAAATTGAAAATCGCTTTAATAATTGAAAACGTGTTTTTTACTATATAACTTAAAAAATCTCACCTGAAACAGAAATTATTTATAAAACAATTAGGTTATTAATTTTTAATTTTTGTATTCAGTATTTGGATAAAAGTTATTATAAACTTACACGAAAACATCTTTGAGATTATTCCCGTTTTTATCACATTTTGTTTTGTACTGTTGACGAATTTTGCATCAAGTTAATTGTTTAAGACAGTTACAGCAATACTAAGCAGCAATAATAAGTTGAAATTTTACTTCTATTCTGGAATGCGAATATTGGAAATAAGTTCTAAAATCTGTTCTAAAATCAACTGTATTATAGTCGTGTTGAATATGCATCATTTCTAGAAGAAGGCGTTTGTAAATTATTATCAACAGATCTTTCATATATTCTATTTTTCACATATAATGGTCGACTAATGCCGTGGGCCTATCCGAAAGGGATCAGGGACTTATCCGAAATACAGTTAACGGTGTTTTTCTGAATCACGGCAGACTGTTGGCCCAATGTAGTTTTTTTGTTCAATTTTTACAGGCATAACTGTATACACAGTTGCATTTTTCCTCCTTTTCTATTTCTATTTATCTCCATAGTGAGTAAACGTCAACGACTAATTAACACACATCAATTAAATAAAGGTTTTGCATACAAGGGCAGGACCGGTAAAAATAAAATTGTCGCTACCAGTAAAAAAAAATTCCCGGACTGACAATTTTCTTTTTACCAGTACGGACAATTTTTTAACGTTTTTTTAAAATATATTTTAAAGAAAGAGCCTATACTGCAAAAATAATATATTTAAAAATGAATTGTATTCAAGCGTTTTAAATGCTACTGTTCAATCCTCAATATCGGCCACCTTTCTAGTATTTTCCCGGATTAAAAATCTTTGGAAAATATTATTTCTGTTAACATTCACTTGAGTGCCTTCCGCCCCCCCCCCTAAGAGACGTTAGAAAGAGATAGGCGTTTCACCAAAATAATTTCTGTGAGCAGTCACAGAGTCCCCCCCCCCCCCCCCCCCCCCCCCCCCCCGAGACGCTAGAAAGGTGTAGGGTTTGGCCAAAATTGCTGTGAATAGTCAAAACATTGCTTCCCCCTACGAGTGCCAAGAATTGGTACTTGACCCTATTTAAACAAATTGTTTACTATTTTATGAAGAAATTTCATCCCACTTGTATGTGTGAAAATGAAAAAGTTTGAATCATGTAAATAGAACTCATTTAAGTTATTCATAGAAAGTGTAAAAACTATAATAAGTCAAATAAAGAAGCAGGCCCGTATTTAATATTTCAATTTTGTATATATAATTATTAGCATTTACTTCAAGTCATTAAAGACAAATTTATGTCAAAATAATAATAATTAGACCCGATCATAAAGGAAACAATTATACGAGATTTAGTGCATAAGTATATAGCATTCCTTGTCAATTTTCAGCACCTATAAAAATAATGTCAAGATCGCGTGATGTGCAATTAATCATTCAAAAACACATAATACTTCTTCAGAAGAAGATAAGACATCAATAATAGAGGCTTAAAGTGCTCACACCTGTCGCCTTCATCTTCGTATGGTACATTAACCTTTTAAGTTTTATATACAAAAAGAAACAAAGATCTCCGATAATGAATTTTGTTAATCTCTCCGACTGATTGTCAGGTTTTCTTAGCGTAAAACTTAGATGACGTTAGAAATTTTAAGAGAAAAAAATGGCTCCTTTTGTTATATTGTTTTAAAAAACGGCTCAAATTGACCATTTTCTCACCTTGGGATTACGATATTTCGCCATTCTTACGTTTAGAAAAAATTTCGACAATTGATGCGTTTTTAAGACATCAATATCCTTTCGTGTTACCTAATCCAGTTTTTTAATAACAAAAAAAGTTAAATTTTCGGCATGTTAGTTATTAATCAATTAAACTGACATTAGAACTCGGAGACACTGAAAAAGTGATTATAACTCTAAAATTATAATTCGAAACGAGAAAAAAAGTATCTTTTGTAATTCTGAAATTAATTTGAAGAATCAATGCTAGAAATTTGACATGCGGATTAAATTAAAAACAATTAAGACATGGAGTATTTCGAGAAAAAATATGCTAAATAAAACTTGTTTATGGAAAAAATATATTTCTCTAAACGTAAGATTATAATATTCCAGACACATGATATAGTCCATTTCTAATTTTCGCCCATATAAAACTGAATTGGAAAAAATCAAATGTATTAATAAATTTGTTTATTTTATGTTTTAAAGCGATTGCAGTTTTATACTCTTTCACGCTAGTCGTTGGAGAGGTGAGTTTTACTCTATAATGAGAACGGTTTTTGAATTCCTAAATCATATATGACATACCATTACATTATTATATTATTTAATTTAAGGATAACTGCAATTCTTTTTTATTCGTAAGCGTTGAAGTTTACATATTTCTGCATTTTCACGACAAACAGTTGGTGGGAGGTTTCCCCACAAAATAATTTCTCATAAAAATTCAAAAACCCGTTCTGTTTATTCTATTAATTCGAGCAACCTATACTTTCGCCAACTTTTTTAGCTTATATTTACACTTTCGTGGCAATTTATTGTGCAAATAAAAATAATGTTGAGATAGTCCACAGTCCTATAAACTTTTCAACAAACTCGATAAATTAATATTTTTGATCTTTCATTGTGAGGAAGTTTTTCTAATTGGAATTGTTCGCAACAGCAACTTTATTCCATAAAAACATAATAAAATATAATTCAGGGTGGCTTATTACCCCAAAAATAATTTTTAGTTAAAATGCAAATACACATAAATTACACATAAATTCAATTAAAGAGAGCAATATTTATATGTTTTTTTCGAATTTGTATGCCTTAATTTACGCTGTTTGATAGTTTGCTGTGTAATGAAAAATAATTGTTGTGTCGTGAACCCCCATGAAGTTTGTTTGAAAAATTGGAGAAAATCACATTTACTAGGCCCCACTAATGGAAATATTTCTTAATCGTTTTGTTTAAAGAAGGCAATATAACTCTTCCATTTTCGGTTTTAAATTTTATATTTTTATTTAAAAAATGATCTTTTCTTTTTGAAAGTTCGACTATTTGATTACAAATTTTGGTATTTTTCGGAAAATTCGTTTTAACAGAAAATTGTTCTTCATGTATAAAAATTCATCTTTGTGGTTGAAAATTCACTAATTTAATTGAATTTTGAATTCTTTCGATAAAAATGCATTTAATTGACGTAGAAAATTCATTATTTTAGTCTAAAATTTATTTTGTTGCGAATGTTCGGGGTCGAATCGTGTCAACCCTCCGCAAGTTACATTACAAAGTCACATTTGCGGCAATTCAGATTATGGCATCTCTCATTCGGGATGTGGAAAGATACCGCTGTAATTAGTCACAAAAATAATGTATTATGGCCCCCTCTAGTTTTTGTTGATTTTTTGCGAACTACACATTTATTCCGAATGAGAGAAGCCGCGATGTGACTTACCGAAAATGTGACATGTAGGAGGTTGGCATTATCTGTACCCGAAATTTTAACTATTTATCTAAAATTAAGCCTACTTTGTTAGAAATACATTTTTTTCTGAAGATTCATCATATTAGTTAAAAATATTCTCTATTCGCTTTAAAATTTAAATGTTTTGTTGAAGATAAGTTTTTTTTACGATTTCAGAATTAAAGGTAAAAATAAGTCTTCTGATTACGAATATCTTAGTCATTTTTTTTGAAACCTTATCAGTTTTTGTTGATACAATGTTTTCAATAATTTAAGTATTTATTAACAAAAAAATATGTATAACGTTATTCATCGCAATTATCTCGAAGCAAAATAAAACTTTTTTGCCTCTTCTGATTTTATTGTAGCATAAAACGATTGTAATTTACAGCGTTAATTAAAAATCACTATTTGAAAAATTGGACATATCTGCACAGTTATACCATCGAATCGTTTGCTCAGAATAATGTAAAAAACCTGCGCACAATCAATATCGAGGTTAGATCTCTTGAAAGCAAAAAGAAATCTTCCGGTCGACTGAAAACTTCTCTCCGTGAAACTTCCAAACAGAAGTAAATTCAGTCCAAGAAATGTGGAAAAATATACGTTACTCGCAAGAATTAAGTAAAGTTGTCGTATTTTTGTAATATTAAAATAGCGGTTTAGTGGGTCGTTACCTCCTAATAAAATAATTTCTCGTAAAAAACCAGAAACACGTGATCTTTGTTTTATAATTCCCAACAGCTTATATTTTCTTCAAATGTATTATAAGTTTTTTGTGTAATAAATAATAATTTTGGAATAGTTCACCCCAATAATATTTTTACATTCTCATTTCAATGTAAGGTATCGGTTTTATATGAAAAAGACTTTTACTGATTCAAAGAAATTGTCGAAGTTTTGAGGCCCACTGAATCAGAAAAATAGTTTTTACGTTGGTGTCCGTCTGTCGTTGTCGTTGTATTCTGTAAACTCGGTGACATTTTAAAGGAATTTTCCGACTGGATTACACTTTAAAGTACGTCGCAAGGGTGTAAACAGAAAGAACGAGTTTTTGAGACAATTTTTTAGAGATTTTAAAATTGTATGTACGGCTAATTGTAGTACTTAGCGTCAACTTTATTAAATTATTGCGAGCAGCGTATGTTTTTGCCAAAGGCCGGAAATTAGTCCTGTTTTGTGATTTTTTGTGTAGTGAAAAATAATTTTGGGATAGTTTATCCCCAAAAGAAATTTTTCGAAAAGCTTAAGGAAATAAAACGTCTGATCTCTTATTGTGAAGAAAATTTTCTAGTGTCTTTCATTGTGGAACATACCGCTTTTATACGTAAAACAATTAAATCAGTATTTAGCACGCAAATTTACGGGGGTGGTTTTGACCCACAAAAACCTGATTTGGGCATATAAGAGAAAATACGTCTATTTTCTTTTTGAGTCTATTTAGTTGTCCATTCAATGCCAAGGATTATTAAAAACAAATTTTAAGTTTATTCTAGTTATTAAGGGTCATAATTTTTATCAATTTTTATAAACAATTTATCAACATAAATTATTAACAGCAAATTATGTCATTAATGCAAGATAAAGGTTTTGTAACAATTTGAAGCAATATTATGACCCTGGTTGATTTGAGTGTTTGTTTATCAATACTGCCGTACAAACTCAAAAGATACATACGGTCAATCTCAATCGAACTGAGAAAATCGAGGAAAACGCTTTGCCCAAAGAACTCTAATATCGAATAAAAATTTTAATAATTAAGATAAGCTATTTGGATAAATATAATTGCTTTTTCATATTTTCCAATAAAAAATTGATTTTTTAAATAATTTATATTATAAAATGGACTTGCAGTGTTTTACTAGTCGCGGAAAGGCAAAAGAACATAAAGTCAGTTACGGACGACGGCTTTGTCGATGAGCTCGAGCACAGTCTCAAAATAAAAACAAACAAAAAATTTCGATCAGATTCCGATTTAATTCACAATACTAAAATATACGTAAGGGCAAGCGATTCTGCTGATGACGTATGGCATGCCTCGTACAACTTTTAGGACACGCAATGCGCTTTGTGTATCTTTTTCTGTTGTATTTTTTCAACTTTTTCGACTTTCCTCATTTATAAACAATCGCTTTTTGCAATAAGTATTAATAATTAATAATTTTTATTCACACAGTTAGATGCAGTTTTCTCTTGCAAATCCAACGATACCAAAACCTATTTTTTATAAAAATGTCACTTATATATTTTTTAGTTTGGACGGTCGAAAAACTGTAGAGGGTCAATCACTAAAAATAGAAATTCTAATTTTTCAAACACCTTAGTGCTTATCTGCATAAGCTAATTTAAAATTCAATTATTTGGAATTTCTGTAAAAGTTAAAATGATCAATCTATAAAAACTATGATAAATAGTACTTCTACTAATTAAAATAACATTTCCAGAAAGAAAAGAAAAAAAAGAGAGGTTCTTTGGCACTGAAGCTGTGTCGCCTGCATTGTCTTGTAAGTATGATTGTTCTCGCCGAAAATGTGATCTGAACAAAGCTATGTTTTTAGAACTCTCGCCTTCTGGGCGAGGAGTCATATTAACAATGGTTCTAACAGTGATACTTAAATTGGAATGTGTATTCCTATAGTTTTGGCATGCGGGGCGAAATTTTATTCATTTATAACAGAAAACGTACCATTTCTTTGCTGTCAACTGAGCCCGAATTTTAAAAGTGCCGCTGGCAGGAAGATGATTTTTTAATAACAAATTTCTTCTAAGGAAACATAATAATTTACTTTCAGAATAATCTTAGAAATGCAAGCACTTTTTAACAATTTAAATTCAAATTTCAAGTACTCTTTACTTTTTAATTTGTTTTTGTATGAAAGTTGGATATATTTTATTGTGCCATAATCCAAAAATATTTTAAACTATAAATTGCAAAGAAGAACGAATGTAGAATTCAATCGAACTAAAACTAATTTTTAAAGTAAAAGATTAGGCGAGGAGAGGTCCGAAATTATTTCTCGAAATTTAAAAGAATAATTGCTTGTTTAAAAGGCGACTTTGAACGGTTTTAATTTTTGGTTTCAAGTAAAAAATGTCTGAAGTTATTATACGGAAGATCCGAGATTCGAGTGGTTTCGCATGCAAACATACAGGCTTTCACTAGATGATATCTTTGTTCTTTCGAAAGTTATCGTTTTTAATTATATAAAGTATCATAATTGTTGAGATTTTTTAATTTTCATTGGGGTCATTAATAGTTATTATTGTTCTGCAACTCATTTTTGAAAAATGTACTTTTTGGCGTCAAATGAAAGTTAGATTTTTCATGCTTGATCCTGGAATCAACTATTGGGATCAGTAAGGTTATTTTGATAAGCCCTGTGGTACTCGTAAATGTCCCATTTTGGGCGAGTGACCCAGTTCGTGCGAATGCTCACCTACTGTAGGTAAATCCGTGGTAATCTTAAAGTTTATGACACTAGTGATAGTTTATTCTCATTCTTGAATGGATTTAAGATATTTTTGAGATAGGATTTATAGTCATTTTATTACGTATTCGTGTTCTTTAAACGTTATATAGTCACGTGTGTCGCCATCTTTGGCCGATCGAGCCTAACATTACTCTCGGCTTTGTTAGTCAGCGAGTTGACAGACTGCGTAGTTTTTCGTTTCCACAGTGCTCCAAAATTTTTGTGGCGCGAATGTTTTGATTGAAAAGTAAGTATTAATCATAAGCTTGACGAATGTGTTCTTCAATGTTAATGAAAACCAATGGATAATTCGGATATTTTCTTCCGCCTTAATACGGATGGAAAAAACGGCTGGAGGAATTTGTGCGATTGTTTACAAAGAACACGGTTACATACAAATTAGGAGTTTTTAAAGATAACAAGCACACTATTTCACTTCTGAAAGCTTTCTCCTGTCTTGATGCCTATTTTTTATGCATTTGTATTAAATAGTTGATAAAAATATTCGGAAAACGATTACAACAAGAATGAGATAGCCAATTTAAAAATTCAAACGATAAAAATATTCTTTTTTTTTTTTAATTACATGATTTATTACGCTGGGAAATTTTTACGTTAAAATTGTGAAATTCCTAATGACAAATTAAATTAGGAGTCAATTTTTATCAATGACGATATCCATCTACTGTAGGAAATGTAACATGCCGACATTCGCCCAAATTGGGACATTTGATTCGCCCAAACTTGGTCAAAGGAAAAGTTCATTCACCCAAATAGGTTTATCGGTGAAGCATGAAATATTCTTTATTATTCAGTAAAAATTGTTTGTTTATATCGATAAGCAGAAAAAATATTGATAAAAAATGTTCAAGCTGTGCGGTATTAGGAACTTTTATCGATTCATACGATTTAAAATATTTTTACAAGCAAAATACGCCAAACAAATCCTTACATTCGCCCAAATTGGGACATTTACCTTACTTCAGACAAATGAATTGACCTAAATTCATTATAATGTATATTTCCCAAAAAAATTTTTAATATTTGCTTGAACATTTTTCAGTTAATATAGTATAATTTAACCACGGGTATGGGTTAAAACTTAATATAATTGATATAAATATAAATTTTATTTTTAATGAGACATACGTTTTTGTTTGTTCTACATACATATACAAAAACTACAAGAAACTACAGTCAGATTTTAGTTATTAATTGTTTTAAAAGATAATTACTTTTTTTTATAGAATTTTCATGGTTCAAAGGCTTGTTTATTTGCTTATGATACATACAGAACTTACAATAAAAAGTTTTTCGAATGCTACAGAAAAGAGTGCAATTCAGGTTAGTTGTGTAATTAATCATTATTTTCCTGTGATGAATAATTTTTTTATTATTTTTTCAATGTTATACTAAATATAGCATGTGAAATTTATAGAGATCTATGGGCTTTCAAAAAACATATAATTATTATTTAAACTATATAATGAACCTTGTAATAAATATTTCCAACCACTTTCAGCTGTAATTTACAAACATCGTGGAAGATGTACTGCAAGGGAACACGCATATAATCGTGAATCAAAGAAAAGACACAATGTGTAATCATTATAGCGATTTCAGAATAATCTTTACCTGCAAGCAAACCAACTTCACGTGCTAAGATTTACCCACCACATTGAAGATTGTTACCATGTCAACTCTTTTGAATCTGTTGAACATATTTTCAACTATTTTAGCATAGTAATCAAATGTTAGGGCTTCAACAAATTTTAAATTATAACCTAGACTATAATTTTGCACTTTCTAAAAACAAATACGTGTGCCAAAATATGTTATCATATAATAAAATATTCAAGAGGGACAATTTCAAATGTTTTATAATTTTCCTTCTTCACATTCTTAGATTACAGTTAGTGCGATAGTGTTAGTTAATTAATTAATCAGTTGGTTGATTTTATTAAATTAGTTATAAGTGTAACAATATTTTTACAAAATATTATAATCCATTATATTTACCGATGCCAAAAAACGTTGTGTGTGAACTAGATAAATCAGTCAGCGCACTGAACTTTTTTCGGCGTGCATCGGACTCGTGAAAATTCATATAATTATTTATTTTCATATTAAACTGAAGACAGCGTTGAAAGTTTCAAAAAATGAAAATTTGCGTTTTTTAGAATGCAAATAAAAATTCATTTATGGAAAATAGCCATAGTATTTAATTCTTTATTAAATAGGCTTGACTAATCTAATACGGTTCTCCAAATTTCAAGTTTAGCAGCAAATAACCATCGATGCCCGATAACATATTTTTAGATACTTCTGCTGAAAGCATAAATCAAACATTCATGCATGAAAACGTGCAAACAATGGATTTGTTTAATTTTCTTTTAAGCATTCCACAATGTTTGTTTAACTTATTCAATCTATGTTCTCAATGTTTGACATCCATTTCCTTTCAAAAATATGGGTCATATATATTTTAATCGTGATGGAAACATTTCGAGATAAATAAGCCTTTTTTACTAAATGGTTACAGGGAACAACGCTCCGGTTAAAGAGGCTTGCATTTAAAGGTATTAAAAACTTCATTATATAGTAATGCCGTTTCGGTTCTCCTTTTTTCAATCCCGATTGAAAAAACAGAAGATAAAGTTTACATCGATTTCCAAAGAAAGATTCTCTGCAACAAAAACTAACTTCGCAGGATAAACTTTACACAAATATCGCTTGAACATTTTTTTGTTTTTCCATGACAAACACATTTTTTTTGAAGACGCGAAGTTGGCTAAACAAATCTTTATCGCTCTAAAAAATTGTCTGCAACAAATTTTATTCTTAGTTTTTTCCAGCCCTATGCATCGCCCCCCAATTTTCTGTTTTCTTACGATCTGGAGGGGAATTGTCGGCGAACTATTTTGCCAGTACCGACATTGTCTAAAATAAACTTTATATAGGCGCATTATTTTCGTCTAAATTTGTTTGAATTTGTGCAACAAACTGTAACTCCTAAAAACGTTAAATTTCTTTCGCTTTAGATTTCAATTGTTTGAAAATGAGAATTTTCTGTCTCATTTTTGATTTTTTGAGGATAAGTGCACACCTATGCATAACTCATAATTTTGAGATCGAATTTCGAAAATTTTACGAGGGTAGTTCAATAAGTCCTTAGAATGACCAACAGATGGCGCGCGAATCGCTCCAAATCATCTGTTTTCAGTCAGCACCACTCCCGACTAGATATAAGGTACAGTCACAGTCCACATCTTATGAGTTTACGCGTTTTTATAACCAATTGAAAAAAAAAATTGTACGTTAAGAAAAATGGAAAAAAACGAGTTCAGAGCGGTAATCAAACATTTTCATCTAAAGGGTTTAACTCCATATGAGATAAAAAATGAATTCGACTCAGTTCATCGCACATCTGCCCCTGCCTTAGCAACGGTTTATAACTGGGTAAATGAATTTAAGCGTGGTCGTACATCAATAAGTGACGAACCACGTTCA
>NC_046663.1:76103202-76110115 GCF_010883055.1 Belonocnema kinseyi
AACTTGAAAAGCGATTGACGAAGTGTATAGAGCTCCAAGGAGATTATGTTGAAAAATAAAAAAAAATTTACCCAAAAAAAATTGTTTTTATACTTCATTCTAGGTACTTATTGAACTCCCCTCGTAAAATTGAACTTTCAGGCTGGTTCAGGTTTTCGAGCCAGATTAGTATTTCGGGTTTTGTATTTTTTGACGACTATTGGACTAATGCTCGAACCCTTAAATTCAATCATCTTATTTTAATTTATAATACCAATCTGAATTCCTTTTGTCAATAGGAGTGTGGATGGAGAGGAAAGAGTAGTTTCATTTAATAATTTTTGCGTAGAATGAAGTTTTGGAATAGTTAAACTTAACAATAGCCTGGCGATTCGAAGATTTTATGTTCCGCTAAAATGTTTAAAGTGAATAGTTTTTCCCTTTGTGCACCCACTATCATTTTATTAATTAAAATAAGCCTAATGAATTTTGAGGTTATAAATTGAGTCCAACAGCCGTAAACGAATATTTTGTTTGCTCGCAAATTATATTTTAATAATATTGTTTTTATTTGGTATCATATATATATGTATCTCATTAAATATATTACTATTGTCTTTTTATTATTATTTTGGCTGACTCAGGAAGTTTTTGGAGACGATAATGGCCCGATATGAATGATATTTACTACTTAATAGTTTTCTAAACAAAAAAATTAATAGAAAATATGAAGTGGCATCCCCAATGTGTTTAAATCATTCAAATGTTCCTTTTTTATGTGCGCATAAATTCCGTACTGTCTTTAATAATCATACTTTTTATTAATGATTTAAGCTTCGAATTGAGTCCATTATAAATATAAGTACATATTAGAAGAGAAATCGGCTGCCAAAAACCATTCTTAAAATAATTTTTTTCCAAATCGGATCATGTTTTCGAGTTTGATGAGGGCAGAATTAGAGCCGCTTTTTATATTCGGAAAATTTGGAATTTTAATTTTAATTTCCCTACTCGGAAGATTTCTTTGCAGTATATTTCATGCAGATTGGATCATTTTTTTAAATTTGAGCGGTTTTTTAGGATTTGAGACCCTTACTAGCGCTGTAACCGAAACCTTAGAAATGAACTTAAATTCTAAAAACTTCTTAGGTTCTAGCCCATATATAAAAAAAGGTGGAAAATGAGAACAAATTATTTGGGCTCTTAAATTACTAAGTTATAGAATTTCAGATGCGTCCCTTTGCGAGCTTATGCGTGACCCTAAAGCTCTTTCCATACGGCGAGGACCAGAGCCACGCTATAGGCCGCTACTTCTGACCCGCTGATAAAGTTGTAGACTTATCTGTGAGTGTTAGATTTACCCCGAAATCGCGCGTCTGCGAACCAAGATTTCCATGTACTATAATATACAAATACCTACAACTGGCTCGAGTGTATTAAAGTTTGCTCTTGCTGCTAGTTTGGCGAGCTGGTCAGATATTTCATTGTCTTTGATGCCTCTGTGTGCAGGGATCCAAAGTAGAGTCGATCACTTTTTCATCACTGGAGTGCTTAATGCTTCAAGCACTCCCATACTAGTAGTGACACAGCCGTTGTTCCATTCACTGCCATTATAGCAGCTCTGTTGTCTAAACAGATATAGATGTTTCTGTGTTACCATACGTCTGTATCTCGTGGGTGCACTGGAGCATGGCCATAATATCAGATCATACGACTGTCGCGCATCATCCCTTCGAAACTGCAAAGTCCATTCCACTATTTTTACGATATGCACCAGCTCCTGTTTTTTCCTTGTTCCTGAAGCCATCTGTAACCATCAGTGACGCTGCTTAGAATGATTGTTTCTAATCGAGACTTGCCAGACAATAGCTTGACCCTGCTCCACCAGACTACCAATGCATATCCTGGGTCACAGGACAGCTGCGTATATCCACATAAGCGTCTCGGACTTCGAACACCAGCTTTTACCTATGGATCACCTCCTGAGCCTTAGAGTTTCTACTAGCTTTTTGCACCTGTTTTCTGAGTGCTCGTTCCACAACAGCTTTTTTTCTGGGGTCTCTCCTGGATATTTATCTGGTTCTTTTGATATCCAATTGCTGTCCTTCTGATTTTGGTGCACTCGTGTTTCCCAATCATACCGTCTGGTGAATGCAAACGCGTCCACAATACTCGAATCGACCGATATTCCAGTCTTCTTGCACCAAAAATCCACTATTACTAGTGCTGACTGCATTACTTTGAAGAAAGAATCCAGAAGCTGTCTACGTAGAATAAACAATATATGTGAGTGTAGCCTATAACGTGTTATCTCTGACCCGTGAGCAGATAAAGTAGTTCATCCACTACCAAGCACCATAGCAGGGGCGATAAAACGTATCACAGCGGCAATAGGCATAGAATGTGCAATTATGTTTTTCCTGACTACTTCTTCGGAGATGTTGAAGGAACCTTCGACATCCATAAAGATTCCAATAGTGAAGTATTTCTGCTTCACTTATTCGTCGAATAGGTTTATTGCTCCGCTTAGGGCCTTCTCTTTCGAGTCACTGGCCTTATAGAAGTTTTGCTTTTTGTAAAGAGGCCTGCTTGATAAGACGTTGCCGTCTATCAATTTATAAGTCTTTTAACTTTTTTTTAGTAGAGATGATTTGAGGCTGACAGGACGTTAATACTTAGAAGTAGTAAAACAGCGGCAAAGTTGGCTTTGCAAATCTTACTAGCGGCCCTGTGATGGCCTCTTTAGCATTATGTGAGAAAAGCGGATATATGCGATTAAGGCCAAGAAACTTGTACAAATTTCAGTGAGAAATCAAGCGAACCTTACGTATGGAACCCCTGTATTTATCCCTCGGCTTTTTAAATAAAGTCCACAATTTATCCGTTTTGCCGGCAATGGCAGGTATAAACCTGTTTCTCGTTCCCCTGTGAAGCTTTTAAAGTTCCTCGTTTCACTGGTGTACCTCCACAGCCTTTTCGTGTCTTATGGGTTGACAATTACTTCCATGAGTATTTTGTATGGTCTCGATAAAAAACTTGGATGTCATCTCCAGGATGTTCACGTCTCTAATTGACTTGAGCATATCCAAAAGTGCGCTCCTTAGTTCCGAGGAGCACTGTAGTAGTCCATTCATTTTGAATTTCTATGCTACTAAGGGCGTGCAGGTACGATGGATTTCAACTCAACCAGTATATGCGAATAAACTAACAGCGTAAGTTCGTGCGAGACTCCACTGCTTAACTTTGTCTCGAAAATTACCGATACAGAAAGTGATGTCGATGACTTTCTCCATGGACGAGTTTTGAAACGTTGGGGTGTCCTCGTGTTAAGTATGTTTCAATCAGTGGTGATAAGGTATTCCGATTGATCATTACAAAGTATGGTGGGAGGTAGCATCGCACCTCAGCACTAGCGAGTTGGTCTCGCTGTTATTTGGAAAGTAGACTGATCCCATTACTATCTTCTCTATTTTTCTAAGATCTGTGCCTATTGTCATCAGGCCTTTTGAACATAGCCGTAGTAGCGGGACAAAATTGACTTCATCAGCCAGTATGCAAGCCCTTGTGTGTCAACGATTGAATCCCTCCAACGACCGAAGGACCACGGACGGATCTCCCAGCTTACCTGAAAACCATGCCGCGATTCTAACCACCTTTTGGAGCATCTTAACCCCACCTACTTTGATGCTTGCACCTTTGCAAGGCCTTGCTTTGGCACCCCCACGAAGTGGGCCTGCGAAGTTAACATTTAAAAGATTTTCTTTTTACAAACGTTTGTACGTCGTTTGTACTGTTTGAACATCCCATATTTTCGTTTGTACCCTCCTGGTTACGAAACTATGGGCGAAATTTATTTCGGGGGGTTAAGTTCACGCATCCCCCCGAAATTCAAATTTCTCAAATTTTCTTTCTGCATACGTTTGTACGTAGTTTGTACCGTTTATACTTTTAATATGTTGGTTTGTACCCTCTTGCTTGCCCGGCTAGGGGAGAATCAAAATTTTCTGCCATCCCCCTGAAATTCAAATTTGTCAAATTTTTCTTATGCATATGTTTGTACGTCGTTTGTACGTTTGTACTTTTAAGATTTTCGTTTGTACCCTCTCGGTTGCCCAGCTAACGGGAAATCAAAATTTCGTGACATCCCCCTGAAATTCAAATTTCTCAAATTTTCCTTTTGCATACGTATGTACATCGTTTGTACTGTTAGAACTTTTAATATTTTCCTTTGTACCGTCTTGGTTGCCCAGCTATGGGCAAATAAAAATTTCGTGCCTTCACTGAAATGTTTACAAGTCTCTTGGTCTTGGTCGCATATATCCGCTCTTCTTACATAATGCTCGAGATACCATCATAAGGCCCTACTAGAAATAAGTTGAAAGACTCGTGGATAGAGACATCTGCGGCAAGGTCTTATCAAGCGGGCCTCTTCACAAGCAGCAAAACTCCTATAAGGCTAGTGACTCGAGAGAGACGGCTCCAAACGGAGCAGTAAACCTATCCGGTTAAAAATTACGCTAGATTGGACCTGAAAATCTTATTAATGGTAGAGGAGACAGAAGATAATAAAAGGAAAAGAAGTCCCTGAATTCAAATATAATGAGAATAGTCCAGATTCAATATAACAAATAACATATGGTTTATCAAACCTTGATACAAATTAGTTTTCCTTGCAACATATAATCCTATTTATCCAAGCGACAATCCTACCGTACTTTAAAAAATAGATGTTGAAAAAATGTATAGTTCCAAAACGAAAACTTTACATACAACTAACTCTTTGCCTTAAACTAATTAATCTGAGATAGATTAGGCCCCTCTAGTTTGTGCTATTTCACGACGCTTAGCTAAGCTCGCATTACTAAACCCAACCTCTAATCCGTGCTGTGAAATATAGGGACTCAAATTTACTCTCAGTTGAAAGAGTATTCTAAAAGGGAGAACAAAAAAATGGGTAACCATAAGGGTAAGCAAAACTCTGGAGGGTGGCCAGATTCTACAGTAATAACCAGATAGATGGACAGAAACTCTAACGGATGGTCATATTGAATAGGGGTAGTCGTAATCGAAAATTCAAAATGGGGTGATTCAAAAGGGTAAACAAGATCTGTTAAATGAATGTTTGGAAAAAACTCTAAGGAGTACTCATATTGAATGTGCTAAGACGTAATTAATAACTTAAGAGTATTCACAATTTCAGAAAGGGCTTATCACAATTTAAAAAAAGGCTAATCATAACTAAACAGAAAGGTTAGTCGTATTCTATAAAAAAGGGGTATTTTCAAATTCAAAAAGGGGTAGTCATATTTCTCTAAAAAGAGTTATTCAATTCAAGAAAAAGGGCTAGTCATATTTGAACAAAGTAAAAGGGTAATCATATTAACAAAAAGGGGGTTGTTATAATTTAACATCAGTAGGTAATCAAAATATAAATAAAAAGTGATAATCGATCTAACGAAAGGGGTAGTCTTTCTTTAACAAAAAGGGATGGTCAAAATTCACAAAAAGAACAATTAATTTGACAAAAGGGGTCAAGCACAATTAAACAGCAGGGGTAGTCAGAGTTTCATCAAAAAGGGGTTTAATCAAAATTAAGGGTATGGTCACAAAATAAAACGTAAAATAGGGTAACCTCAAAATCCGCAAATCGATCAGAATATATTACATTAGGCAAAATCAAAATAACATCATAAAGGTCGTAAATCAATAGAACAAGAATGCGCATCACGTAAAAGATCAATAATAAAGGCAATCAAAACACAATATCAATCAAAAGAAAAAATAGTTTAGCATCAAAATAAGCAATGAACAATTTCAATCATCATTCAAATCAAAATAAATGAAAAATAATCTAAAAATCTGTACAGAACTCACAGTTTGTAGTTAAAAATTTGGCAAAATAATACACTAATCCAAGAACATAACCTGAAATTAAACATTGACTCTAGCAATAGCCTCAGTCACCGAGTAACAACTTGAGCAAGTGCCATTAAGTTTTTTTAAAAAAAAGGCGACTACATAAAAGTAGAATCGTTACATAAAAAAAGGAATTTTATAATTCTACAGCACAAAAGCACCATAAAAGCAAAATTGCGTCAGCAAGAAATCCAGAACAAATAGTATGGCCAAGTTTCGTGGAAATTCCCGTCGACTGAGTCTATTTAAAATATTGAGTCTTACCCTAGAATAAGCAGTGAAATCCCTGACGATAATACCTTGAAAAATTCCTTTAAAATTCTCGGGAGTATTCCTTGGGACGTCTCAAAATTAATTTGGTCGCGAGACAATCGTGATGACTCCCTTAAAAATATCTGGTATTCTGTCTCCATCTGCACGACTATTTCACCTCGGAAACACCATCGGAAAGATGAACGATTCTTAACGTGCTCTCGGCTCGTTACTCTTCTCGCCTTCTCCTTCTCGTATCTCGGGCACTGATTAGCTGACATCGGCACGATGGCAGGCAGTGTGTCGTAGCGAACTTCAGTGCCTACTAAAATGGGTGCTAGCTATCCCAGTAGTACTTTTCATTCTCCATGGGTAACCATTTTTATCAGACAAAATAGCTGAATCGGTGGATAATTATTCGTCTTACTCTCCAGTCAGATCTTTTGGCGACATTTTGGAGCCCAAATTCGTCCTGACATCTGCAAAAGATCACGGTTGGTACCAGCAGTCCCAATAGTAATAGGCAGGGCCTGGGCTACAGAGCTTCCACGAGTCATGCTGGGGAAATAAGAATAAAAACTTCTCAAAAAAGTATTGTAGATTTCCACGTGAGGTGGAATAAATTATTATTTATTATTATTATTACACCATTAAGCCATTTCCGTTTCGGGGTAGGCGTGACTCACTCGGCAGGGGAAAGGAGTAGTGTGTGGATGGGATAGAGATTTTTCAGATTGATCCAGAATTCTCGTGCTATTTATGTAAA
>NC_046663.1:76110215-76117749 GCF_010883055.1 Belonocnema kinseyi
AATCGCTTCTTTCCAATCGTCTGGGACGTCTCCCATCTCGAAACATAAATTTATCAATTCGCAAACTCTATGTGGTATACACTCGCCACCGTGTTTAAGCATATCAGCGTTAATACCGTCTACCCCGGCAGCCTTGCCGAAATAAAATAAATAAAAGTCAATAAAAGTCTTCTTGTGGGCCGACGAACTCGTCAAGGCGTTGGTTGGTAAACCATGTTTCGGCGGGAGAATTTGAATGGCCTGAAGCTTAACATTTTGCCGTCGTAATATGATATCTTTGGTACTTTTAATGTTCTCTTTAGATCCGGGTGTCCAAGATGTCCTTCGAAGTATCTCGCAGTAGGCGACCAATCGTTGATTGCATGACAAAAGCACGCAAAAGAAAGCGAACTCAGTCCTTAAATATACAATTTTCTTATAATTACAGTCACTAGTCGTGGAGTGCCGTGCTACTGCAGAGTTATATAATACATATTTGTTTAATAGTCCGATTTCAATTGAATATATATTTTTCATAGTATTCTTCAACGTAATTTTTATTTGATTCTGATGCATATAGTATCTTTAAAGCAGAATGTTCATTCCATGGTGGAGGAGCCGAATTCCGAAGGGTGTAATATGACTAACAGTAATAATGACGGATATACTAATAAACAGGATTTTAAAAGTGCTAGTCCAAGTAGCAGGATCAACATGAGGAGTGGCAGCAGCACCAGCGGGAGTGCTTCAGAACCAAATAGTATTCATATCGTAAGTTTAACATTCTCACCCTGCAATGCATGTCAGAGAAAATTGAAACAACCATAACAATAGTAAATTTTTAATTTTTTGTTTTGACTACAAATATTGAAGTCTCCGACGAATGGGCAGTAGCGAATCACAAAAATGTATACATTCAACATTGTTCGCACAAGAAATAAATTTAAATTAATTGCTGCCAAGAAATGGTTAAATCCATTATTCTTTTTATCATTTTATAAATATGTATTATGTATTTTATAGCACAAAAGCTAGCGAACGTCATGAATGACAAGGTTGTAACTAAATAGGTTGGAAAAATTTTGTGAAAGGGAAGTTGGACGCAATGGACGTTCAAATAATTTAACGGAAAACCTTCTTGGCAGAACTTCTGGCTCGTCAATTATTAGTGCGAATAGTTTACACAGAAGTAACATTTTTGGAAAACTAGGGAAACCTAAAGCTAACTTAGTTAACTATATTCGGTTATCTGTTTGCATTTTCATATCTAGTTAACCCACGCCCTTCGTTAATAAATGAAGCTGTTAGAGCAACCAAGGAGACTTTCCCGAAATATAATACCCTACATTACGCAGAAGGCCGTGTACGAGGGCGTCCCAAAAGTAAGTTCCGGCATGCTCGGAAAATATTTTAAAAAATTTTAATTTGAAAAAATTAAATAATTTCATTCTTCAGGATCTATATTATTTTTCAACATAATCGCCGAACCGTTCAATGTATTGTTTGTATCTTGGTTCAAGTTTTTTCACACCACCAGTTTACCACTCCGTGCTCATTTTTGTCAGGTCGTAGCTGACTTCTTTTTCCACGGAAAAGGTGAAAATTACTCAGAGAAAGGGCAGGGGAGTAAGCTGAAATCTCTAAAAACCTGTGTGCAGATTCCAACCTGTTCTGTTGGTGTTCGTCTGTAAAGAGGCGCTGTGCCAATCTGCACACACTTTTGAACAGTTCAAATCTTCAGAAATTATTCGATAAACTGATGATTGGGTCAGTTGATGATTTGGATAAGGTTCTTCAACACCAGCGTCGTAAACACAGTAGATGGAAGGCCGCTCACTACATGCCTCGTCATTTACACTTGTTCGTCCTTCCAGCTAACTGTTCATCCACCCTGAAAATTTTTTGGGCGAGCTGCTCGCCCACTTGGTAGAGCTAGAACACCAAATGCGTTGCTCGCTGCTCGCCTGCAACTTGGTACACATCATCTCTAATATTGGAAACGCTGTGTTCCCACATTGGAACAGCCGTAGTCCCAACAGTATTAGTACATTAACGTTCCCTTTAGGCGGGAGCACGGGAATCCTCACGCCGAGTTTCGCGTGGAGTTATACAGTTATAGTTTATTATGGTGGGACAATTTCATTCTCTTTTGTGGGACTGTTGAGTTTCTAACACATGGGAAAGGATCTTTTCGCACGTTTGGTACTATAGGTTACTTAAATGTGGTCTGGCCGCTGCACCAACCTTCGTGGTGGCAATGCGTTGCCACTAAGAAGACAGCTGCACGCCCATATTTTTGTCAGTGAACATGCGAATCAGTTTGATCCTTATAACCCCTTCTTAATACACTGAAGTGACCCCAAGATAAATCTCGGTAACACCTACACCTTTTTGAGACTTGAAATTTGATTACTAATCACACTTCACAATCAGGTATGCTTATCAGGAGAAGTTCCATGGTTACAGTGATATTGATAAAAGAAAACAGCTGATAACGATATTGTGTCTTTTTGTCATAAAATATCATTTGTTTATTTGTAATATCAATGTTCAACATAAAAAAGAAAAGTATGCATTTTGTTGTTATTTACGAATAAAACAAAAACCATTAGTCAAATTAAAAAATGATTTATAATGAATTTGTAGATTGTTTTTATCCACAGTTTTGGGTTTTAATTCTTTTTCGTATCTTGCACAGTTTGACCGAAAAATGGTTGATTATTTTTTGTGCTATCAAAGTTGAGTTTTCGATTTTTCAAGTGCGAAACGTTTTAATGATAACCTTGTCGGGAATTTAAGAAACAACTTATTGTGTCGCTTGTATTTTTCTCATATTGTGTGTTGTTTGGCTCAAAATGTTCATTTTTTAATGCTAACACTCCGATAATTTTATATTGATCGAAAAATCTCATCAGAATAAATTGTTGTAGTTTTCTAGTACTGTGAATATCTGTGAATAGAATTTTTAAATCTAGAAAAAATGGTCTTGAAAATTTAGGAAATGCACTAACTTTTTATTTTTCATACAAGCCAGCTACTTATAGAACTCGTACTTCATTTTTAGGCCCTAAAAATTGTGCCAACGCTAAATCCAATTTGATTAGGCTTTCGAAAGTCATCGTGCCTGTACGGCATACAGAGAGAGACAGACATACACTTTGGTAAAAATCGTTTCTTCTTACTCAAAGTGTCTCAAAACGTGGAGATTTGATGAAAACTGACTGTCAAATTATACATTAAATGAATGAATAGTCAACCTATTCTGGGTCAACTTCTTTACAAGAATGCGAAATATTAAAATGCCTCCGTATTATGAAAAATTAAACCTGAAAGAAAACTTGTTACACCTTGACAAAACTTGGAATTGTAAGGAAATCTCTGTTGGACCTGATTCAACATACACCAAACTCTCGTTTTTACTCCAGTGTCAGGGTTGAAAAATTGCCATTTGTAAAGTAGATGTTAAGGCATACTCATAATTTTTTTCAAATTCTTGCTACACTTTTCTTTTTATAGAAACGGCAAAAAAATTGTTGATGGAAATCAAACTGCCACTATTTTACAAGCATATTTTTAAGAATGTTCCTGTCTTTGGCTCATCATTCTGCGATTTTTTCTTGTCGAGTTATAAATCTAAAGTTTGATTTTCAATCAAATCGAAAGTGCTACAACTCAATTTTCAATTAAATCGTCCATTCAATATCAAAATGATAAATTGTTAAGAATCAAAAAAATGTACGAGCCCCGCTTAACGCATCTACTACCCCCGCTTAACTACATCAGAAGGAAAGCATCCAGGAAGGATCCCGTTGCTCACTCCAATGTCTTAGCCATTCGGCCGTGATCACATCTACACAATTTTAAGTTTGTCAATGTGAAATACATGCCTATAAGTGTAGCCCACAAAATAAAATACTCTAATGTAATAATTCCAAATGTTTCATCATTTATCTTACTTAAACTTTAGATTAGAATTAGGGCTAACTCATTAGCAGAGAAAAGAACATTTTTTTGGTGGTTTTTCTGGGGCTTTAATTTGCAATAAGTTGTCTAAATTTAAAAAATTGCAAATCTACACAGGGAACTAAAAAACTAAAAATAAACTTTTAATTTTGGTTAAGATCTGTCTTTATCTATTTATAGTGAGTGCGTGTATCAACATTTCGGAATAAATATCCGAATTCTTACGATCCAAAAGCGGGTCCTTGAAACGGGGCCTTTTCATAATACTTGCTTCATCATAAAAACTGAAAATAAAATAATATGATTGCACTCGACAAACTGTGTTTTTATTAATTGCAGAGAATATTCTCTTTTCAAAATCCAAGGTCAGTAATTTATTCCTTTTAAAACGATATTTTCAGATGACAATGTTCCAACTCGGAGACTAAATGTGAAGGTGCTAAGTCACGTGGCGCACCACAGTAGGGTGAAACAAATTGAATTAACAAATAATAGACATTAGGGGTTATTCATCTTCAAAGTATATTTCTGCTCTGAAATAGTTTTCTTCCATCGTTAGGATGATACGTGGCTATTCAAATATAATTTAATTTATAAAGTTTATGAATTCTATTGTTCTACAGCAGTTCTTGTAAAAACATTGACACCATAATTTCAAGGAGACTGCAAGAAGGAAAATTGTTTTTCTGCTTACATCGCCTACAATGTATAGTTTTTATGTAATTTTTATTATAAATTTCACGAATTCCATTTCATTACAAAATTTCGTCAATGGACATCATTTATGATATAATTTTAACCAGACAAGATGAAGTAACGATTTTTTCTGCCTATAAACGTCTGAAATGTGCATTTGTTTAACTAATTTGTTTTTAAAGTCAACAAATAGTGTGCCGTAAGAAAATGTTTACTAGGCAATTAGTTTTCCATATCGTTTTTAAAATAATAAAAGAAAAACGATTTTTTTCTGCCTATAAATATCTGCAGTGTACGTTTGCTTATAAAATAAATAATCCGCGACGCTTGGCAACGTTTTTATGTAGAACATCATTCGGCAAGTAATCAATATTAATTCACGGCGACATTTTGTTAGGAAACATCATTGTCAATATAATTTCAGCAAGATCAGAAGAAAAAAAAAGTTCTTATCAGCTAAAAACATTCAAAATGTACATTTTTTAAATATAAATTGCTTAAAGAATAAAAAAATATTTATGGATGGGAAATAATTGCTTAGTAAACGTTATTGTGATCATAATTTTAGCAAGGGCAGGTGCAAAAACGGTTTATTTTCGATGAAAATTGCACAAAATTTGCATTTGTTTATAAAATAAACAAATATTGATAGGTAGCAAATTTTATCAGAGAACATCACTGGAAATATCATATCAGAAAGATAAGAATAAAAAACGATTTCTATTCGTTAAAAAAACGCTTAAAATGTGCATTTATTTATAAAATGAACAAATATTGGTGTCTGGCAAAAATTTCTGTATAAAACAACATTTGCAGTATAATTGTAACAAGTTCCGAAGAAAAAACCGTTTCTTTTTTCCTAAAGACGTCCAAAGTATGCATTTTCTTATATAATTTGTTTAGAAAATATTGAAATAAATTTAATCCAAAGCTTTAGAGGCGACGTATCATGGCAACGAAGAAGGGAATTAACTTTGCAAGTTAAAATTGCTTATCTTTCCTATACCTTTGAGCATTAAGCCAATCTGGTTATTGTGGGTCGTTTCAGACTCATACATTTAGTGTACAAGAATTTTACCAGATTTTTTTATTGATAGTTGAGCGTTTTCGCAAGCCTTGGCTCTGAAAATATCCACGATATCCTAGAAAGGTGCCACAAAAATGATAACCTGATAGGGTTAAATGCAAGAAACCAGAAGTAGAAAAAAAAGTTTTTCTAGAAGATGAAAAATGTAATTAAAAGAAACGACATTTTTCGCTGTTAACATTACCATAAAAATAAATAAATAAACAAAAAAATTTACTAGCATCAATTTCTGACAAATTCAGTTAGGAGTTTTAAAAAATGTAAAATCGGTGTATCATTGCATTATAAATGTCATTTTAAACCTGGTTTTATGATACTACTTAAGCGCCCTTACCTAAGTAGAAACTTTTTATTTGATTTCTATGAATCATCATATTTCATTTGGTTTCTTTAAGATAGCATCTAGTCATTTGGACATTTGGAAATTACATACTATATACACAAGAACATCAATATAACGGAAGTTTCGGGGGTTGCCTCGCAATGGCCTTTCCATTAAATCAGTCACTGAAAACGTAAACAGTCTATTGTAAACTGGTGGAGACCCCTTGTTGACGCGGCCACACAGCAGCACACTGCTGCCGCACACTGATACATGGCTGTGTACCTTCGTTGGCCAGCAGTTCTTGGGATCATTAAATCAACCGCCAGTATATAGGCGTTCTTGTATAGTAATTCAGAAGTCTTTTAAGCTGCTCTCTAAATATTCAATAGTGAAATCGCCCTGTTTGTTACTGAAGATCCTCACTTCTTTGACCCGGTGACCACTTTCTCACTCATTTGAAATTTAAATATTGAAAATGTCTGCATACAACCTTCCCAAATAAAGAAATCAACTCTCCTAAAAATAGAACCCTGATTCACGGAGTAAGATTCGAAAGCTTGTTATTGTTATCTCACGTTTTGCATGTTGAATGTATTGTGTTTTCAGGTGATAAATAATAATAAAGGTAATATAAATTACAGAATGCGGTATCTAAAAATTATTTTATTTGCGCCTGGGCTTGACAACTTACTCAACACGTGTATGCAAATACTATATAACGCAATTGTAACAACGAATGTGATCATACTCCGAGTGTTCAGTTTTTTGCCAAACATTCTTATTTCACCGGTTTCTTCTCCAAAAAGTATCTTCACCTAAAACAAGTTTTTTAAATGGCAGTGAAAGTGGAATTTGCTTTCTTACTCATAAGTGAGTAATCATCTACACAATAGAAAATACGTTTCTGCTGTGAAGAGATTTTAGTCAGCTTCCAAAATAGCTATATAAATTCTGGGCAATGAAAAGCTCTTTGTAGAAAAAATAGTAAAAATTATTTAAATCATTGTCTGTGAGCATTTGTTGGATTTTTGAAATTCATCACACAAAGCTGGACTACTCATCACAGCCTTTAAGCAAGTGCATACAGCAACCTTTATTTAACTTAGTTATAATTCTTTGATATCGTGTCATGATTGTAATTGAATCTAAATAAATATGAAAATTAATTGCAAATAAGCAGTTAAATCTATATATACGTATATTTTTTTTTAAAGTCAGCGCAGCTGTATTCTCGACCAACTTTGTCCATGCGGTAAGTTTTATTTTACTCAGATGACTATACTGGATGAACATACGTAAGTGATATTTTTTTTAAGTTATTCGCAGCTATGAGTGACAGAGCATGTATAAGTTGCGCGTTATCCTCCTAATCAAAGTACAAATATTTATTCTTTTGTTTTTAACTGAATATTTGAATTTGCTCAAATTAAGGAGAATAACGAAAGACAATAAAAAATGTACAAAATGTCAATGCAATACATAAA
>NC_046663.1:76117849-76127901 GCF_010883055.1 Belonocnema kinseyi
GCTCCCCGCAAATCGTTGTTTGAAGGCACGTATTTCGACATTTTCAAGAGCGAAAAAAATCACGATGTCATATGAAACTTGAAATTTTTGGTATTGGATATTTTTGACAGATGACAATACGTCAATTAGCACAAATGGTAAGTTCCGACAGTGCCTACAAGTGTGTCTACTGGCTGCTAAATGGCAATACCGGTTTCATATGTATACACCTGGTATATATAAAAGGTGTTTCTTTCATCATGAGTCATAAAAATATTTCAAGAATACACATTAAGTTCGTTATGTTGCTTCCGTTCATTTGGGTTGGATGTGTTGTCTTAGTTACATTCGTTTGGGTTTGGTAAGGTGTCTTACTTTCTTTGATTTAAGTGGTTTGGTTGTGCTGCTTCTGTTCGTTCGGGTTCAATTGGTTATGTTGCTTACGATCGATTCCATGTGTTCGTCACATTCGTTTTGGTTCGCTTTGTTCATAGCGTTCATTTGATTTTTTTGTTTTAGTTTTGTTTAATTAACAGCATTGGTCAGCACATCCAAAACCATCCTAAGAAATCTAACCAGCACAACTAAATCCACGTAAACGAACGCAGCCACTACTGCCAAGCCAAATGCACGCAACCAACACAACAAACTCAAATAATTGCTATCAACCAAGCGAATCAAAACGCATGTAACCAACACATCTAATAAAAACGAACGTAAACAACACCACCAATCCAACCCGAATGAACATGAGAAGCACAATAAGACCAAGCAAGCCAAAGAAACTAAGTAAACCAATCCAACCCAAACGTACGTTACTAAAATACCAAACCTACCCAAACGAACGTAACCAACACAATGAACGAAAGAGGAAATTAAGGGGCATATTCAGATATTTTTCTATTATTCCTTATCATTCTATATAATTCACTTGAAAATAATTCTAAGTATGAAAAGTCACTAAAAAATAGTGCAGCTGCGGAGGCACATTGTCAATGTTTTATGTGACAAGAAACAAAAAGGAACGTAACGAAAGTTTCGTTAAGTTCCTTCTCGTTCTTTTGTACACAGAACACGATTAACACATAATTTTGACATTGCGCCTTCATAGGTTCATTATGTTTTTATTTCCTTAGACTAAGCTTAGTTTTTAGCTAAATTCTTTTAAATTTATCCAAATAATTGGCAAATATCCACAAAAAACCTCTTAATTTCTTTCGAATTCCTGATTCCACCCTCTCGTGTGCCTAGGGGGGGAGGGTATATTTGTTCAGGATCGCTTTTCCGACTCGAGAATACAAAGATTTTATTATAGACATTTTTTCGGTAGATGCGACTGGATTTCTTCTTTTGTAGTGAAGTGACATAATTTTTCCGAATTGTTAAAGTGCTGAATATAGAAAACTGAAGAAAAAATAATTACCGTAACAGAGAGGATTCGAACCATGAAAATTCTTGAAATTTTTAATTTCCGAGAAAAATAATACTACACAAAATGTTTATTTTTGAAATTTTCGGATTTCCAACCAAGCAAAGGACACCGCACCAAATTTACAGTAAATGGCTTCTTGTGAAAAATTCTAGAAATTTGTATTGTATTTTCGAACTCGCAGTGCAAAATTTCGAAAAAAAATAGTAAGACAAATGGACCCTATACTAAAATTCTTAGCTGCACTATTCTAATAATAAATTTAATACAGGAATCAAATGTAAAAGGGTGTTTCTTGCAGTAAGATTACTCAGCCGCTGAAAGTGTCACTGTTCTTCTTCTTAGCATGCATCTACTAAACTTAACAAAATCATTCATATGAAATTTGAGTTCAATTACAAATTATCGAACTGTACGGATTTGGTTAAATAGTAAATCTACTAATTAAAATTATATTTCCCGCAGGGTTCTATGGCCCGGATTGTTTGTAAAGCTACATGCGGTGTAAGTAAACATAAAGTTGCACGGCCTTTCTTATATGGTAAAACGTTAGTTTTTACAATACTTTTGAAATAAGAATCAAATATCTTTCGAATTTTTCCATTCTAGGCAATATACAAGAATTGATAGCTAAAATCTGACTGCGATTCCGTATGGGTAAACCATCGCTTAAGGTAGAAAAAAAGGTTCTTGGAAAAAAACTTGTCGCAGCTCTTCTTATTCAAAATACGTAATTACTTATACAATAATTAAGTAAGAAATGTAAAGAAGTCCAAGAATATGCATATCATCATTCCTTAAATACTTCAAAAACAACGTAGGAGATTTTTTTCTAGAATGTTTGTGTCGTAATACATACTTAGCGATATATCGACTTTATATAGTTAAATTGTATAAGAGCGAAATTGAAAAGATTAACTCTATTTCAAGTAAGGAAATAAACTTATAATAATGTGTGACCCGGCATATTTTAGCTCTTTCTAAAATTCACAATTTTTTTACTCCAAGTGTTTCCTTTCAGACAAATAAGTATTTTTAAAAAACACAGAGAATTAGAATCTGAAGTGTCAAAATATAGGTTTTCAATCTTATGCCAATACTAAAAGGAATCCGCAATCAGATTTCAGTTATCAATTTAAGCAGAAACTGACCACTTTTTTTCATAGCGCCCCTGGACTAGACACCCAGTTTGTGCATTGGATCGTGGTAAATACGTGACCTACTCCAAATTTACATTCCTTTGCTACGAAACAAACTGCAATACAGGTCAGTTGTATCGAAAAAAATGTTCTAATTTTTCTATGACTGGTTTTGTAAATAACTTAAATTTCCCCTTTTACAAACGGCTCACGTTTAAAGGCTTAAAATTTTAAACTCATCAACCTTAAATGTTTTGTAACCAACAATTTTTGACTTTAAAATTTTAAATGCTAAGTTCATTTTGAAACAGTTACATTCAAAATAAAGCATAACATTTAATGAGATCTATCATACAGAAGAACGATATTATCATGCAAATTATATGAATTATTAATCTGAATATTACTCATTATTTCAGGTGCAGAAATAATACATGAGGGTCGTTGTACCTCTCGATCTATAAAAGGATTGAAAAAAGATGCAGAGGTGTTAGCGAATACAAATGGTGGAACAGCCGCTTAAGCGTATGTGTAAATTTTGATGCTGAATGTTTGAGTTAATTGTATAAAATCTATTTAATTACTGATTCAATCATTTTTTTACATAATTTTTCTGAGAATGTACCCTTTTTTAATTTTGGTTCTTTTTTCTTCTTTTCTTATTCAGTCTCAGACTTTTAAAATATTGATGGAATATTATTCAACGTTTATATATTTAATATCTGGGTTTTAGGAAAATTAACGTTTCAAATCATCCTGCGCGCGGCTTGCTTCGCTCGCAAGTTTAATCGCGCCTAGGACGCGTCAGTGTTGATTCTCACGCTTTGCGCTCGATGATATATTAATCTCGCGTTCGATAATGTATTCACCTCATGCTACGTGCTCGATCTTTGTGCATAGACTTTTTAAGACTAAAGGGAAAAGCATCGACAACAGTAATTTGGTAATTGTGAATTCTCTTTTGCTAAAGCTCCATCGGCCTTAACGAACACATTTTCACCACGTATCTCGTGCTTCGCATTCTAGTTTATCCCTGAAATTTTATATCATTTCCATAAATGTACCATATATTATTATGACTCATCACTTACATTGATATTAAAACAGACGTAATTTCATTGTCTCCTTTAAAAAAATGCAAATTATTAACAAAAAATTGTTCTTAAACATATTATTGCAACTTTAATTGTTTTTTCATAAACTGAATTTGCTCATTTCTAATATTTTTATATGATTTAAAGGTTACACATCAAACTTTTTCTTCTCTTGCCTTTTTTCATATCGTCCGTTATTTGTCTTGAAAGGTTCATTTTCGTTTGTTTTTTTGTATTTTGTGAATACTTTTAACTCCGGTAATGGTTTTTTTTTTTAAATTATCGTGCTCACAGATAGACAGGCATAAATACATACAGACAGATCGGCAGACAGACCCATTCGTAAAAACCTATTTTTCGCATGCAGGGGTCTCAAACGCGGATATTTGACAAAAGCTGGGGGCGGGGTCAAATTTTACACAAATCTAATACCTTTTCTGATGAGAATGTAAAAATGATTTCTTGGTCATGAATCATTTTTTGATAGTTCTGTTTTTGGTTTTAATCGTCAAAAATAGCATTAAAACAAAAGTTATGATTAGAATGTGTCCACGCAGCGCGCATATTTTTTTTACTGTTCATGATGTTTTGCATGATTAATGCCAAAACTGCGCATCCTATAAAAGGGGTTAATAAAAAATTTTTAGATCTTTTTTGAATGCACAATTTTTGTTGTGTCATATTTTATCGTATTTTGCATAGTTAGGCCCAAAAGTGTACTTTTTGGATTTTTAATTATTTTGTATTATGTCCAAAATGGAAATTTTCATTTTTCAACAAAATTCAAAAATTTATCATGATCTTGTAGGGAATTCAAAAAGCAACATTTTTGTCCTCTTGACTTTTTTCATATTGTGCGTTATTTGATATGAACTGTTCATTTTCGTGTGTTTTTCGGAATTTTGTAAATGCTATAACTCTTGATACTATGAATAACCGTACAGAGATTCTTTGAATTCAAAAAAAGTGGTCTCAAAAATATGCAAAGTGTGCCCACTTTTTGATTTTTCATTCAAAATGGCTGGCCAACGGACTTCACCTTTAGTTTAGAACACTTGACGAGTATACCAAAGGCCAATCTGATACAATAATTTTTTCAAAAGGTATCGTGCTCACAGACAGACATACATACAAATATACAGACAGACATACATACAAACAGACAGACAAATAGACATACAGATATACATACAGACAGACATACAGACAGACAAACAAACAGACAAACAGGCAGACACATTCGTAAAAAGCTGTTTTTCGGGTTCAGGGGGTCTCAAAACGTGGACCTTTGACAAAAACTGGGGGGGGGGGGGGGGGGGGGGGGGGGGAGTCAAATTTTACAAAAATCTAATACCTTCTCTGATAAGAATATAAAAAATTATAATTCTTACTATTATTGGAATATCCTCGTACAAAATTGACTAAATTCACATGTCTAACCTTAATTGTTGAAGAAATTTGATAAAATCTTTTTATAAATATTTTTTAAATTAAAAGTTGAAATATGACGCTTGCTTATCTTCTTTCATGATGATATAACTACGTACTAAATTGCGATAAAGTCTAGGACTTTGATTATCATTATATACCTGATTATAGAGAATGAAGAAATCATAGAAAATTAATTGCGAGATCTTAAGATTATTTGTACTTATTCCGAAAACCAGCAACTTATTCTACATATATGTAAGAAACTACTATGTATCTCATCTAAAACATCTACATTCTATGACGCGAAAAATTCCTCCAAGTAATAAGTATATATTGAATAAACCACAAAACTTTTGAGAACGTATTAGAAGGAGGGACATAAAATCTTGGCGAGACTGTTATTTCAAAATGGAAAAAATCTCGTCAAGTTTCTTATTTTTTCGCATTAAAGACATTTTAAAAGTTTTAGTGATTTTTTAAATCTAAATTTATAATTTCGATATTTATCTCGTAATTGGTGCTGATGTTGATATTATGCGGCTAATCGCCTAAAAAGCATTTTTCTTGCATAAAATGTATAAAATATCTAAAACTGAAATTTATGAAGCCAAATTTAGAAATGACCAAACTCGCAAACCCTACTCTTTTCCTTCGGAATAATGGCATGAATAAATATTACGTGAATGCTGAGTAATCACAAGAAATATTTGTTCGTGAAATATAATTTACTACGAAGCTAAACTTGCAATATTTGTAAGTTATCAGATACGACGTCAGATTACGAAACAAATATAACCAATTATTTTTTCATTAAAACTTTTTTTTATCTCAAATCCTTGATTCTATCCCTAATCTCGGAGATATAAATGCTTTAAACCCAATTTTCTAACGTATGATTTTCTATGTCCCTTTAAAAAAAACGTATGAACGAGAAGGTCACCCCCCCCTCTAAAAATGGAAGGGCGGACGGAGATGGAGGCTCTCGGGGTGCTGATAAGCAAGGTCAGAGGGTAGAGGGAGGACGTAAGGGGAGCTTTTAATTTCTTCCACAGACTTCTAGAATCATATACACTATAGAATCTTGGAGCATTATAAAAGTACCTGGCTTCATTAGGCATTCGAGAGAGGCCATTTCTCAGAGTCTTATAATTATTATATACTTATATATTTCCCACTTTTTTCCAAATCTTGTAAGCAAGATTCCGTTCTTTTATCATATCTTTGATTTCTTCCGTCATCCAAGGACAAAAACATTTTCGTGGAATAAACAAGCATGAAGGTGCAAATTCATTCATAGCCGCATTTAGGGTATTGCTTATAAATATTTGTTTTTTGTTTACAGACAGATAAACCTCAAATGCACCTTACTACACTGACTGCAATTTAGTAAAAAAAGTACTCTTATTCATATTACGAATGTTACGATATATTTGTCTGTCTTGAGAAGAAATACTAAATTTCCAAGCATATTCAATTGCAATGAGTTCATGTCCAGCTACAAATGGCACTGATGACTGATGAGTTGAGAATGCTTTTCTTTCATTATCTCATCCACATAGATCCAAGCACGTGTCAGATATCAGAGTATGGCGTGTTGAAGAATACGGCACTATAAAAAGGTCAAGCGAGTCAAATAATACCTTCACAAATAAATATCCAGGTTGCCTACTATTTAAGTCAAAGTTGAAATCACCCATAAGTATAATATTTTCACATGCATCAATGAATCTCAAAAATGAGGATTCAAAATTATGTAGGTATTGACCATGAGGTCTTCTATAGACAACATACATCAGCAACGGTAGCATGGCATGACAAAAAATTTCCATTATAATAAATTCTGGTTTATTAAAAACACGATTTTGTTGTCTCCAATAATTTGATATCTAGACTATTTATGACAATACACCGCGACACCCCTACCCCTCCTGCCGCCTATATACCTACGCACAATCGAATAACCATTAAGAGCAACAATATTATCACTAATAGCTTCAGTTAGCCATTATTCGCTTATTGCTATGACATGAAATATGATATGATTTAAGCAAGCACCAAGTAAGTTTATATCTGATTTTAGTGAGTTAATATTAATGTGACAGATTTTATGTAGCGAGTTGTGAGAGACAGGATTAGAGTCATTATTCAGATGCAAAGTTCTGCACTGTTTAGGACTTAGTCATCCAGTCAAAAGGTCCAGCTCACTCTAACATAGAATCCTGATGACAGGATCCTTATCATTTCTTCTAATAAGAATCACACAATTTACCTGCCGAACATATTTGTACGATAGTAACTTAGCCTTTTCTCTAGTAGAACAAAGTGAGTTGCAAGTGGCTGCATCAAATCCTTTCTTGGCCATAGCGTTGAAAATCGAAACAGAACTAATCGTGGCTTACCAGTAGTATGAGCCACTATTGATATTGTGGCAGAATATTTTGAGGTAGAAGTTGAACTTTAACTTACCTTTACCGCCGCTCCTAATGCCGATGACCGAGCTTGTATCGATGATATTGAGAGTGTAGAAAACATCCTGTGTATATTTTTTATCTCAGCAGGAGCTAGCTGCATATTAATAGCCTTTGAGACTGCACATACAAGATCCACAAGATCTTGCTCACCCCTCTCAGGTGGATCAGCAATAATCAAACTGTCCTCACACTGCTGACTTTTCGTCCCTAGAACACGCTGAGCGAGTGATCTCTGACCATCCTGAATTATTTCAATTTTATCTCCTAGAGCTTGATTTTCAGTTGTGAGTACCGAAACTTATATCATTAGGTCTATACATATTCCAACGTTATTCTTTTTCGGAGATAATACGCTAGATTTGCAGTCTTTAATTGCTGACAAGAGCTGTCCAAATTGACTGTTTGAAAAGTTGCTACTCTCCGACATTTTCTTAAAAGGCCCAGTACACTTGACTAGCACATTGTCAGTATTTAAATACTGTGAGAAAAGCACTTCGAATCAGGCTGAACATATTTTATATACTTAATGCAACCGTTAGCATCTGTGATAACTAAATTCTTGCAGGTACCACAAGGTCTTGGCATACTTAGTTATATATATATATATATATATTATTTTTTATTATTATTCAATAATTTGTTTTTTCGACGTAAGGTCGATATAAATGAGTAACAATACAAGATACAAATATAGACAAAAAGTAATCATGTGCAACCAGATTAAGCAGCAGAATAAAAAGAAGTAACTTACAAAAATTGTATAAGCGAAAAAATTGTTCAAGGTTGTCAAGACAGTCACGTCTCCACAATGAATGCTCTTATTTGTAGAATCTGCCGGTCATACAATGCAACTTTGCGCAGCTCGTCTGGACAATTAGAGTTTAAAAGACTCAGCCAATACTGGCTCATGAATGTCGTGGTTGCTGGGTGATCTAAGATTGATATTCTTGAGTCAGAATAGGCAGGACAAACAGCCAGCAAATAATAAACGTCCTCTGATATTGACAGGTTGCATATAGGGCAGAGTCTAGCAGGGTCATAAGTAAATTTGTATTCCCCAAAACGTATACAACCCCTGATAGAGCCCAGAAGTCTAAGTTGAACAATAATAGAAGTTATATAAAAAGGTAATCTAAGGTGAAGATATGATTGAAAGTCCGGATAGAGGTTAAGATGTGGGAAGACTTGGAGACTACTTGAATGGAGAGACCTTTCATAGTCGGAACGCCAGAGGTAATCAGAAAAGTTATTTAGAAAAACATCCATATTTTCAATGAGCGACGTAGAATCTAAGTCTAGCCACATTTTCTCCGAGTTACATAGAGTGAACATATTTTTGAGCTGGAGAGCCCAGTTATAGTTCGGGTTGCAATCAGGTTTTAAGGACATTGCCTTCAATTTAAGAAAACATCTTTTAGGATACCTATCATCAGGCATACCCAACAACCTCGACAACCGTCTCAGCGCTGAATTAAATATATCATAAGCTAACTGTAATCTACCTGTCTCTAAGCGGAGGGTAAAATTCGGCGTGTATGTTGGTAAGCCTAGTAGTTTTTTAAAGAAAGAGGACTGTAATTTCTCGAGTGAATTAAAGTACCTTAATCCCCAGACTTCTATTGCGTAAAAAATAATACTAAGTGTGAGGCTACGAAAAAGGGTAGTCTTAGTATTCCAGGCATTAGATTTAGATGCAAATAAAATTCTTGAAACAGCACCCATAGCAATATTTGTAGCAGACATTCATTTTATTAACTCTTTATAAAAAAGACCCGAGTCTGATGAGTTGACACCGAGATAGACAAATTCGCTCACTACCTCCAGCTGAGCCTGTGCGTAGAAGAATTTTTATTCACATGGCCGACCTTTGTGGTATACCATAACTTTTGATTTTGCTTCGTTGACCATTAAAAAATTGTTCATACAATATTGGGCAATAAGGTTAATTTTTGCTTGTAAGTCAGCCTGAGAGTGAGCGAATATGACTATGTCATCAGCATAAGCATAAGCATATATGAAAAGTGCAAAAAGGAGAGGACTAAGGATCTCACCTTGAAGCATCCCACAAGTTACCTTTACGGACGAAGTCAGGCCCTCGTAAGTGCGAATAGACATATTAGCGTTATCATAGAGATTTTTTATAATTCGTATAAGTTTAGTGGACATGCCTATCCTTAGCAGTTGGCTCCATAGGTGACAGTGGTTTACTGAGTCGAAAGCCTTTTTAAAATCTATATAAAAAGCAAAGATTCGTCGCTTTGTGATAGACAAATGGATTTGAATTAAAGAAGTTAGGGTGTAAATATGATCAATACAACTTCTTCCAGGCCTGAAGCTGGCCTAAATTTCTGGGAGAATGTTTATTGATTGCGTTAGAGACTGTAACCACCTATCTCACGGTCGTGAGACGTGGTTGTGGCTGAAATTTTACCCCGCTTTCGCTGGGAGCAGGTGCAATTTTTCAGATTAGCACCCGCTCCCGGTGAAATCCTGCGGTTGTCCGTATGGC
>NC_046663.1:76128001-76131957 GCF_010883055.1 Belonocnema kinseyi
TGTTTGTGTCTAGGTCAATCAGGATCAACTTTTTTTTCTCTAAAGCGCTAAGGTGAAAAAGTATCAATTTTGTCCCACTTGCGTCACTTCGTTGTCAGCGCATGGTACGGGTACACTAACGGCAGAGCCCTATTCACGCCTCTGGCTTTAAAATGTTTCTGAATTGTTTAAATACCCATCAAATTTTTAAAAGAGTGACATTACGACTAGCTACCTTTCAATTTTCTATTTTGCATTTAAAAGTTTGTCCGCCTGAGAAATATGACTGATGGGCGACCTCCTCATTTGTGTAATTTAAGTCCAAGTCCGAAAAAATGTACTCTAGGTACAATTATGTGCTCAAGAATTTTATTATTCGTCTCAGCCATTTCACCCGAAGGATATATTTACACTTTGAGTGGACACGATAAGTTATTTCTTAGGGTTATCTGAAGTCCTGAAGTGTCAGGTATAATTTGCATTCCCTGGAAATGTCCCCTTTATAAGACCCTTAAGTCATTTTGTATCTCATTACTATATCTTGTTAAAGTTGTCCTGTACAAGTCCAAATCCTTCTTTTTTGTATTTTGAAAAAGGTATCGAGTGTTCTTTTTTAAATCCTGTAGTCTAGAATTCCAACAGGGTGAATCTCTATCTATTTTCTTAATGCAAAGAGGATAATTATGCTGATACGCTTTGTTCACACCATTTTGAAGGTTGTCTTGTACGACTGATCTGGAGAATATTTGTATGAGATTGATGTATAGTAAATAACATTGAGTAACTAATTAGTAGTTTCGTGCATTTTAAGGTAGCAATAAGAAGGAAACAACTGTGTGCACAAGAAATCGAAAGTTATAAAAGATAGTAAAAGTAAAAGAAAATTTGAATGTAAAATGTTGGATAATTAAATGTGCTATCTTACAAACGATTAATTTTAAGAATTGGGTTAGGAGTTTAAATACATATTTAAGAGCTTTGTTCTATACAAAAAGTGAAGGTGAATTACCCTTCAAGAATTGACTTCTCTTGGCAACATTAGGCAGAAAAGCCCTAAGTCATTAGAATGCTCAGTGTTTTAATTCATAAAAATTATAGATAAAACGCTGTTATTGACACAGGCCCACAAACCGCCTAAGCCTGCAACATAAAAGGGACCAAGGGTACCTAATGGTTTGGAGGTCGCTGAATCCGAACCCGGTGTCCATTTGACGGTGTCCATTCGAGCTCGAAGCGTGAGAACCAACATTCAAAAAATGTATAATATATAACCTTTAGGTGTATTTGAAATCAACGTGAACGACAATTTTAGCATACTAATAAGGCATAGAATGTGTTGCTTGTACAATTATATTATTATAAACAAATTTTAACGACATGAGTTATTTTCATACTTTTTGCATGAAAAAAAATCCCGTGCTATCTAATACGTATCAAAGTAGCTGTTCAAACCAACTAACTTGCAGAAATTTGTGTCTGCCTAACGTTTAACTCTGTTATAAACCATATAAGATTACAAATATAAAATTCCATATATATATATATATATATGCAAAAATTATGCCAAACCATTTCCGAAATGGATGTAGAAAGCTCTTATCCTTGGATCGCTTTATGTTCTCAAGACAAAGAAGCTGATGTGTAGGTCTTGAAAACCTCATTGTATTAAAGGAGACGTGCACAGTTGGGAGTCTCCTATCTGTGCACGTGCCCAGTTCGGAGTGTTCCATCTATGCATGGCTAAGTGTAGAAGTGCATTGTTCGATGTTTTCCATCTATGTATGTGCACAGTTTTTCAAGTGGCCGGAACCGTGCACAGATGTACCGCTGGCCTTTGATGTGCACATTTGGGGACGTCCCGTCTGTGCACGTGACAAGCGTGCCAGTGGCCAAAAACTTGCAGATTTGTACCCGTCGGAAATTTAGACGTGCACAGATGCATGATTGTACTCAAACGTTAATTTATTTGATCGACTTTGGTTATTGGGAACCCCTTGAAGAATATGGCTACTTTTAAGTAAATTTAAAGAGACTCGCCGTAAGAAACTGCTGGACTACTCAGTCGTATATTCTTCTGTTTCCTACTTTGATTTCGTGTACTGCTAAAATAATAGCTCCTCTTTGGAGTCCCAAAGAGTCTAGTTGGTGGCTGCATCCAATTGGTTTAAAAATTCACATCTCAACTTCTTCCAAGCAGCTCCCGTCAACCTAGCTCATACTGATTTTTTCGTTTGGATTGATCCCTCAGCATTAGTTTGGCCAGGGTTACTCCAGACGGTTTCCCTCTTATAGATTGTGAAGTATGCTTCAAGGTTTCTTCAACAGTTTCCGTTTTCTCACGAAAAAATGCTTTTTCCAGAGGGGTCGTTGCCGACTCTCCCTGAATATTTTGTTTTTAATTTTTTCTAAGGAACTCACTTTGTTCCCACAAGTAGCTAGGGAAATAAATGGTCCGCACATGCAGAGCCCCGCGTGCAATGGCGATACTGATTATAAGGGGAAGTCATCCGAGATGCGAAAGTGCTACAGGCACGGTCAATTCCGCGGATTCCATGAATTCCACATTTTGTTTTTAGGGAATTTCTAAAATTTTTTGAATTTCTTTAATTCCTTAAATTCCATGAATTCCTTCAATTTCACGAATTCCTTGAATTTTGTAAACTATCCTCATAGTCCGGGAGCGGGCAATGCTGCCGTATGCAATAATATGTCCAAGGATAAAAAGGTATGATTCTTATTTATTTTGAGCCGCTGAATCCGAATATACCCGGCGTTTTTTCGAAAAAGTGGTACGTTTTGTTTAAATCGCAATTGTTTAAACAAATTATGAAAAAATGACACCGCCATTGTAGTCATTGACAGATGTCATTGACAGATTTTGTCAAATAAGTAATTCAATATTATATACAGTAATTTTTTCTATAAATTTTTCTTAGGAATTATGGATGCGAGTTGGAGTAGCTGCGACCATTAGAAATTTACCATTTCATAAGCTTGCAAATAAAATGGGCCCTGAAAAATGCAAAACAATAGTAGCTGCTCATCAATTGTCCGGGTCTGATTACACCAGTAAAGTTGGTACTAAAGTAAGCTGTCTAGCTGCAGAACCAGAAGGTTCTCTTCTTCATTTCGGTCGAAGTATGGTGTCTATTATTTTTTATTCATTCATTAATTTCACTGCAAATTGTAAATAAATTTTTATAAGTTTTAGATTCTTCTGAAGATCTGTTGCGTTACATCCTAAGAGTAGCTGAAAGATATCTCGTTAAAGTTTTTAATCCAAATGCTAGTTGTCAAAATTTCGACGAACTTCGATATCATTATTATCATCACACTAAAATTTGCGAACTTAGCTACCACCCACTACAGCATCAATAACATTACATATTCTACGAGCTTTTTTGTAACTTATCAACAACTTAATTGTTTGAATGAAAAGACTGTTGCGTTAGATCCTCTTTCTTATGGATACGAAATTCAACACGACTTGTTGATTCCCCAGAAAGTGAACATACTATTGCCACTGATTGACGAATTCGTACCCAGCTGCCATTGCGTTGCCTGTATATCAGATAAATCGTGCATTTGTGTTGGGGCTGGAATAAAATGTTGTTCATTTTGTTCTTGCCAAATAAAAAAAATGTAGAAATAAAAATAACACAAGTAGTGCGGAAGACGACAGCATGTCTATGCAAACATAAATTATATTCTGTATTGGATAAAAAGTTTTAATGTACATAAGAACATTTTATACGTATTTGAAATATTATTGTTTACTTTTCAAGAATTCTATTACGTATAATATTTACATTTTTATTGTGTATGCTATTAGATTAATTAGGTATTTTCAGCGAAATTTGCAAAATTATCGTAATACCAAGCAATAACTTGTTTCAATTTAGAGTTTATTCAATAGCGTACTCAGAGAAAGTATTGACCAATATAAAGAGACTGTTCATACCAGTAATAATTCAATT
>NC_046663.1:76132057-76138376 GCF_010883055.1 Belonocnema kinseyi
ATTTAAAGCGTAGCTTCTAAAGAATAAGTAGGTTTTCTCAATTTTAAGAAATATTGAATAGGCTACAAATTATTAACGGTCAAAGTTGGTGAAAAATGTCGATTTTTCAACCTTTGAAAATTCATAACTTTTGAAATATGCCTTTTTCGAAAAAGTTACAAGGAACATTTTCGTCTTAAAATGGGCCATAATATCTAAAAAAAATTGTCTAGATCGAAAAAGTCATTTTTTCATAATTTGTTTAAACAATTGCGATTTAAACAAAACGTACCACTTTTTCGAAAAAACGCCGGGTATATTCAGATTCAGAGGCTCAAAATACATAAGAATCATACCTTTTTATCCTTGGACATATTATTGCATACGGCAGCATTGCCCGCTCCCGGACTATCATTGGGTGAATGTCTTGAATCACTTGAATTCCTTGTATTCTAAGAATTCTTTGAATTCCTAAAATTCCTCGATTTCCTATAATTTCTCGAATTCGTTGAATTCCGCGGATACATTGAATTCTGTGAATACCTCGAATTCCATGAATTGCTTGAATTCCTTGGATTCCGGTGAATGCATTTATTTCCTGTAGTGGTTTCAAAATATTTATAAATGCTGTCTGCTGTTAGCTGTGTAAGTGTGCCTACTAAAACTAGGGGTTAACTCAAAAAACAAAGAGGTTCCTCTAACACGTATGAATCAAAATATTCACTCTTTTTGCGTATACATTGTGAGATCTAAAAATTATTTTTATTTCCGCCGAACCTTGTTGATTTACTCGACATGTGTTGCCAAATACTATATAAAGCCATTTTAAGTACAACTATTATAATTTCCCAAGTTAACATTCCTTTGCTAAATATAGTTAATTCAGGAAATATTTTCTGAAAAAAAATGTCGATTTCGCCATAAAAAGATTGTCTCAAAATCCAATTTCAAGATGAGGGGAAGATCGATATTCGCTTTTCTACTTAGTAAGTAAACTATTGTAAGAAAAAAGACATACTTGCTGTCAGGGAATTGTATTTTAGGAATTAACGGATATAAAATCCAAAGGATCCATATGCTGACCATCACATGATTGAATGGTTGGGTGCAAGAACGGCGTACAGTCGAACCTCGGACACTGTAGCTTTGGACACTGTCACACCACGAACACAGTCATCAGCTGTTGCGCGGACACTGTAAGAATAAGGTAATTAGCCTAGTGCCGTCGCATCCTCGAAGCCTCTTCTCGGAGATACGTAGTACATATGTACTTAGTTTTGCACAATAAGTTAAGTGAAAAGTGCAATTTACATTTTTCCTAATTGAAATTTTATATTTTAACTTTACCGGGCTTTGAAATGTCTGAAGTCGCTTAAACTAGCTAATTCGCAAGCAGTCGAGATAATGCAGGTTGTAGGTTAAATTAGGTTGATGTTAGAGGTTTTTTTATTGGTTTTGCACAATAATAATGCCATATATATTTATGAAGTTATTACACTAAATCTCAGTTCTGAACATTATTAAGGTAAGTGAAAACATCTTACCGAACATTGGAAAGAAATATAATTTTCGTACTAAAGATATCAATACATATTGCGAAATAAATGTTGACTAATATTAGCAGATGTCTATGTGATCTTCAGAATTATGGTTAGTTATTTGTGTGCAAATAATAATTACATAATAAAGAAGAATAATACATACTTGTATTTCTATTCTCCTTTCATTTATTGTAAAATTAAAAAAAAAATTGTCCGATAACATTAGTATACTATCAGGGAAACTTGCAGAACATCGTATCATACGATCCTGTAATTCGACGCCGATTGGCTGAGGGGTAAGACCATCTGAGCTTACAGTGTCCGATACGCTGGATCCCAATGGGTAACAGTGTCCCAGGTTCGACTGTACTTGCATTTTCCTTAAGGTCGAATGTCGCGTCCAGCCGAGTCACGTGAATAAGATACTCGCGAAGTTCGCGAGATATCTCTCGATAAAACAATGCGAAACACAACAGATTGACATTGACAGCCGAATGAAAATAATAATCCGTGAAGCGGAAAGTTGGGTTAGGAGAATACTAAGAGTCAAGTGTTGGAAAATCGTGAAAGTTTATGCAAGTACATATACCATATCTATTTTTTTATTAAACAAATCATGAGATTGTTTAATGAAGTAACATTATGTATTTTATTTTGAAAATGGGTAAAGGCAAATGAGTTTTAGGATGATATCCCTAAAGTTCTTGATTTAATTTTAGTCTATGTTTATATTTACATTATAATAATATGATGTTTATAACTACATTAAAAGTCGCGAATGAGTTTAAATCCAGCACTAGGCTCTTAACCTCTATGCTGCGTAATGTACATGAAATGATATTTGTAAGAAGAAAACGAATTTGATGTTTTATAGCTCTCATATTTTTAAATCCCATTTTTGAAAAATTTTTCTTGTAATTTTTAATTTATTTTTAATTTTTCAATTTAAATATGCTCGTGCTTCTTTTATATTTATTGCTATGACTCTTTTGAATTGAATCTAAATGAATGTTAAATTTCCCACGCTAAAGTTCTTGAAGTATTAAAAAATAATTTCCACATAAATATTATTTTTTTATTTTCAGTTAAGAATTAAATTAATTCAACTGAAGTAACAAAAACTTATTCTTATTAATCTAATAACCTGAGATTTCTCAAGAAACTTAAAAAAAAGTTTTAATAACTCAAGGACGACATATCATTTTTGAATTTCAATTTGGCAACTGAAATCAGCCGGTGATTTTTATCTTGTTATTAGTCATAACTTTATTAAAATTAAGAATGCCATTAGGCTTGCAACACATTTACATACCTTATAAGTCTTATATTTTATGAATCCGTACATAGACCTAGTCGCCAAAATCTCACTTTGCGTTAAAGTATTATTAATGTGCAATATTTATAAATGTATTTCCTATTATTTGCGTTAAAATTTTTTATTAAACCGCCTCGTCTTTTCTAATTTGTTTTTGTTCGTTTAGTATCAATCGGGTAAGAAAATTGTTTTGTTTTAATCAAGCAGACGATAACAATTTGTAGATGTGTCACAAGATATTTTGTTGATATTTCCTTCGTTTATTATCACAAGTTATAGTTACAAAGTAAGAAGTAATGAGAATGGAGAAAGATCGAAAGAGGAAAAGATGTGAAAAAATTAGGCTTACTCTGGGGAGAATCGGCTTGTACACAGATTTTTGTTACGTTATTACAATATAATTCTTTATTTAATTATTCGAAAGCGTCACTACGTCCACAAATTCTTTCCATTTTTCGCGCATTTTAATCGATAATTTTCTGAAAGGTACTTCCTATTTAATTAATTTCTTGTTACGGTAATAATTCGTAACACCTGTGTAAATATGAAAAGAACTTTTTTTGGGTATTTGAAAACTTTCCTATGACAAAAATGCACTAGGGAAAAAATCATCAAGACCCAGGAATCAAAACTGGAAATAGAGCGAAATTGAAATTTTTAATTTCGAATTTCGATTCCTGGGTCTTGTTGATCTCTCTTCCCCTGCATTTTCATTACAAGGAAGTTTTCAGCTACCCCAAACAATTATTCACATAGATAGATTCCCGAGATGAAAAAATGAAACTTAGAAAATTTTTTTAATTCCACTTTTGATATTTTGTTTAAACATTATTTTCAAGCAAGGGCAACCAAGCTGAATATCGACCGATTAAAATTTAATTATACTTTTTCAGGATTCCAATAATGATAATTTTTAATTTAAACAATATTTTCTACTTTTCTCCTGAATTTCATCAAAACCTATTTTTATTTTATTTTTATTCAAATTAAAGTATACTTTGTAAGTGATTTCCATGTAAATTCAATCGTCTCTAATCAGGCCTTAACAATTAAAACAAAATTATTTTTTGTAATTACAAAATTTTAATTTTTCTCCATTAAAAAAATATGTATAAAATTATAAATGATGTTAAATTATTTTATTTCAATTGACCGTAACATTGAGATAATTAAGGTATTGTACAGATTTTCAAATTTTAGCAAAATAAACCTATTTCAGAAAGTTATTGTATTTTTATAAAATATTTAGTTTATTTTTTGAAAATAGATTCTTAAAAGATGTTTGTTATATTTATGCAGGGACATAGTTATGTTTCGACATCTGGAAAGAAAATAGAACCTAAGGAGTTTTCTCCTCTCACATTTTGCTGTAAGAGTCAAGAGTGTTACAAAAAGATTACTGTAAAGATCAGGAAGCACTGCACAAAAGATTCTGGGGTTTAGGTAATTACACTAAACAAAATTTTATGCTGCTAACTATGGTACACAGGAGGGTTCTGACATCCAGAAATCAGAACCAGCTAAACACTTGGAGACTTGTTACGACTGATGCAGAGGGTAATGAAATACAAGCCAGCAATACCTGGCTTTGTCACGTATTGAGCATAAGGGAAAAAAGATTAAGGACTGTAAAAGAAAAAATAGTCACAGGAAATGTAGAAGATTTTAGAGGAAAGCATGCACATCGGGAAGTTGAATTAACGCCATAAATGAAACGACTCATCAGAGAACATTGCGATTCTATTCCTCATCGGCAATCCTAATACCGACGAGATAATACTACTTTGTTTTATTTTACAAACCCAGAACTCAACTTAGGCAAATTATATGAGATTTTTTGTAAATATTACGTTCAAATAACTGGCGACAAAGAAAACCAACTGTTAAATGAAGGTACATATCGTCAGTATTTTAACAGAAATATCCCTTTTACATTTAGACTGCTAAGAGCAGATGCATGTAACATTTGTTACGAAAGCGAAATAAAGGGACTCGAAGAAAAATAGGTGAAAGACACAAGTCAGCCAATAAACGGTATATTTGCTGAAAAACAAAGAGGGGAATTTGTATCTAGAATTTGACTACGGGCAAAATCTTGCTTTGCCAAAAGTTCCAGTGAATTCCCAGTTTTTCTGCAGGTTACTCTGGTTTTATATCTTCAACATTCACGTTCACACTAGCAATAGTAGCTACACAGAAAAACGTTGGTGTTAAATTTGTTGCAGCTCAATTTTCATTGGGCTACCAATGATAATTTGAGAGAGTTTTCAAGTCTCAAATGTCAAAGCAACTATTCGCTTTGCGATATTAGCCTAAATAATTGTTAATAAGGAAACCAATTGAAACAATATTTACTAATTTTCAAATTTCTTTCATTTAATAGGGCGTGACAGTCACTTAGAATAAATTTATAACTTCCTAATGCAACTTCCAAAAGTTAGGTTAGTCATGCCCGTCGACATTTAAACTAAAGCCGGGATGTATAGAAAAAGTCATGATCCTCTACATATACAATAAGGCATTTTCACTCCAATCACTAGCTCACTTCACTTCGTTGAATACTGAGGGGATAACAATTGACCAAATGCATGGGAATCGATTAATTTTTGCTCTATTTTTCTAATATCTTCGTAGAAAGTAATTTTTCTGTATAAATGCAATTGATAAATAGTTTTTCTTTTTTAGTGACTATTTAATGCAATAATAAAATGATAATAATTTTCATTCATGCGTGCATTAGGGCTGAGCGCTGGTTGTCTACCATTTGAAGCGCGATTGAAAATTACATTGAAAAACAATTCTTGTTATTTACATAAATAATTATTAAAATATACACAAAAATGTATACAAATTGTGTAACTTTTGATTTCAGATAAGAAAAAAATTTATAACACATATATTTGATAAATAACAGTTTATTTTCATTGAATTTGAAAGACTAATATTTCTCAAAATATTTGTTAATGGTCTTTGGAATTCACTGAAAATAAACTGTTATTAATATAATATATGTGTTGTATTTTTTTGCCTGAAATCAAAGTTACACAATTTGTATATATCCTTATGGATGTTTTAATAATTATTTACTCAAGTTACAAGAATTGTTTTTTAATGTAATTTTGAATCGCGCACCAAGTGCAGCCGATGAGCGGTCAGCCCTAACGCAAGCGCAGTAGCTCAGGGTGCCAACATTGGCATCATTGGTCCACATTATAAACCGGAAAAATAAATCAAATCAGCCGGCAGGAAAAAGCTTACTTCACTTTGTTAAAAGCTGAGGGGAAAAAAGGGATCAAATGCATGGAACAAAACTTTATTTCTGTAATATATTTGTAATTGATCATTATTATTATTATTTTATTATTTCATTAAATAGTAATTTAAAAATAAAAACTATCTTTTAACTACATTTATATAGAAAAAATTACCTTTTACGAAGATGTTAGCAAAATAGGGCAAAAATGAACTGAATCCCATACATTTG
>NC_046663.1:76138476-76161588 GCF_010883055.1 Belonocnema kinseyi
ACCAGGCATCAATTTCGATGCAGACGGTCACGACTTAGTTTGTACATTCCGGCTTTGGTGGTTTGAATGTCATATAGTAGGTTTTGACTAACCTAACATTTGTACTCGTATATTACATCACGCCAAGTACTATTTTTATTCCAAGATTATTTAGTCGCTGGTAAATGGGAGAAAATAAAAAGTTATGTAATTATTATTATAACTTACCTGCTTATTAACATCTGTTTCACTTAAATAACGACCGACAAAATGATCTTGACAAGTGACTTACAGTTTTTAGACGAAACTTCACGTTGCACTGGATGAGAAAAAACAGTGTCTAAATGATTCTTTCCCCCTAGATTCTCCGAATGAACCTGTGTGGCTCAAATTTGTTGCAACTCTATTGAACACCGATTTCGGTGTACATTGGATGATCGGCGATTTTCTGTGTATATGATTTATTTTCATGAAGGACTTTTTGAAAAAGGTGCCAATACAGTATGCAGATTTCTCTATCACGTAGTAAAGCAAGAATTCAAGCCCGAAAGTCATAAGAAAATAATTTTATTTTCTGACGCTACGCCTGCTCAAAATAAGAATTATACAGTCTTCAGCTTCTTGCTTTTGCTAGCCTCGACGTTACACGTTGAAATCATGCACATTTTTCCAGTTCGGGGACATTTTTCTGCCAGTGCGACAGAAATTTCGCAATAAAATATCAATAAAAAATGGCAGAAATGATAGAGACTGCCTTAGAATACGTGCGGTTGATTGCTAAAAGTTGCAACCCACCTTTTCAAATGGCCGATGGGTCAAGGGATGACATAATTCAAAATTACGATCTCACACTAAAAGGTAAATTCAAGAAACCTAAAGAGTTATTAATCAGCAAGGCATCTGTGATAATGTATTCCACGGATGGAGAAGTCAAAGTCTTCGAGGATCATAAAATGCAAGACTTTACGTCTTATTCGATAAATATGAATGTTGACTCGCTCAAAGGCATCCCAAGACAAAGCCCACCAGCTGTTGGAGTTCCCAAACTAAAAATCAGAGACGTAATGTCTTTAATGAGTTATTTGCCCGAAAAAGGAAAGCAGTTTTTTACATCAAATTTTGCGCCATTTAACATCACAGAAGCTCTGGAAGAGTCGGACGGCGATGAAAATGATGAAGCTTAAATAAAGTGATCTCCTAAAATTTTATAAATAGAATAATTTTCGTTAATTTATTTAAAATTAATTTTAAATTGGAACGTCTAGTTCAAATTCTTAATCGAGGGAAAAAGTTATATTTAACCAAAACAATCAAGTACCTTCCTTTTCAAAATGCGTTCTTAATTCATCATGTTAATATAATTGTTAGTAGAAATATAATACCCAGAATATTTCATCATGCATAAGAAGTAACGGAAGAGATATACCTATTCATTATAATTCATAGGTAATATGTGACAGAAGAAAAAAAATTTTATTACTATAAACAAGAGCAAAATTTAAATCTATTTACCTATCCACAGTAATGTTGTTAGAATGAAGTGAATAAATTCCTTTCTTTAGTTTTTTTTCTGGCTAATTCAACAGTTATTAAATTCAATGCATTCAAACAGCATGAACCATTTTAGTTTTTCTTAAGGTAAGTTTTGATGTAGCGCTGTCAATAAGACTTATTCTTTATTAAAGAAAAGGTAATAAATTTTTTATATTAAAAATGAAAAATTAATAGTATTCAAGCATGTTTATTCCATATTAGAAGATTAAAAAATATATATGTATTCAAAAACCATTCAAAATAAATCATTTTTCATGAAGTTAAATACGTGTTTGACTTAGAGCAAGCATTTTTTATCTTCTTGAAAGATTATATTCCAGGGCATCTGTTGAATTAAAAAAAATCCAGCAGCTTCTATTTCCGGAATACATTTTTAATTTCACATGTAAATATAATTGATTATAAATAGACTGCACATTATTTTTTAGAATTGCAAAAGCTTCGCAAGACTTATATTTATTCATAAAATTGAATGGGTAATATGGTGTGGTATAAATCTGAAAATATGCCGAAAAAATGAAAGCCTCATGATTAATTTAATTCTTAACTGAAAATAAAAATAATAATTATATGGAAATTATTTTTTAATACTTCAAAAACTTTAGCGTGGGAAATTTAACATTCATTTAGATTTAATTCAAAAGAATCATAGCAATAAATATGAAAAAAGCAAGTGCATATTTAAACAAATCTGAAAAAACTGAAAACATCTTTACTAAAACTGGAAAAATATTTAAAAAATTTTAGAGAATGCAGTTAAAGTTATGAATTTTAAAAAAGGATTTCAAGTACCTGTTATTTTTCTAAAACTAGCCAGTTTTATTATTTGTTGCTGACACATTTTTCTTATATAGGTTTTGTCAATTTTTCATTATTGAAAAATAAGGAATAAAAAAAAACACAAGAAAAATGTTGCTAATGTGGGATTTGAAAATATGAGAGCTATAAAATATCAAATCATTTTCTTCTTACAAATATTATTTCAAGTACATCACGCAGCATAGAGGTTGAGAGCCAAGTGCTGGATTTAAACTCATTGGAGAGTTTTAGTATAGTCATAAACATTATATTATTAAAATGTAAATATAAACATAGCCTAAAATTAAATCAAGAACTTTAGGGCTATCATCCTAAAACTCATTTGTCTTTAACAACTATCAAAATAAAGTGCATAGTGTTACTTCATTAAACACTCTCATGATTTTTTAAATAAAAAAATAGATATATGTACTTGCATAAACTTTCACGATTTTCCAACACTTGACTCTTACTCTTCTCCTAACCCAACTTTCGGCTTCATGGATTATTATTTTCATTTGGCTGTCAATGTCAATCTGTTATGTTTCGCATTGTTTTATCGAGAGATATCTCGCGAACTTTGCGAGTATCTTATTCACGTGCTCGGCTGGACGCGATATTCGACCTTACGGGAAATGCTAGTACGCCGATCTTGCACCCAACCGCTCGATTTTTGAGAATTTATTGAAGAAAGATTAAAATTAATAAACGGTATGCTGTATGTTACTTTCCATAATTAAAATCGTGTTTATTGATTTAAAACAAATGCAAATAGCTCTTCTGAACGCAAAGAATTATTAATCGTTCCATATAAAGTGAACTTCCACTTATGGCCCCACGCGCCTAGTTCCCCTGCTCATATATGCACTCATTTACCCGTAAACAGTTCCTTCAACTCCCACCATGGTCCCTATACGGGTTATACGGCTACGCTCGCGAGTGAGGCTGACCTAAGATGCGTTCCGCTAGCACCTCCAGTACAGAAAATTTGAAAAATTGAAAAACACAAGAGCGCCAGAATTTTGAGCTTTTTTGGGCTCTTCAAACATGCAAAAATTAAATTTAAAAGAACAAACCCCTTTCTTCTAAAAACTACCCTTACAATTAAATAAGCCCTTAAGTGGGGTTCCTACTTTGTTGACCCGAAATTCGGTTGCTTTTTTGGGAATATTTTTTGATGAAAGTATAAAAGATAGGAGGCTAAAATTTTCCACAATTATTTGTCCATATTTATTGTAACAGTACAAAATTTGTTGGGCCGTTATATAAAAAGGGGGAAGGGGGGCCATCAATGGCGGGTGGTCGGCGTCGACTTTTCCCGCTGGTGGAAGATCTGTCCGCCGTAGAAAAAATCTGAAACAAAAAATCAAATTATTTGTTTAATCTATACACTATAGCGCACAAAGTATACTCGAAAAAAAAAAAGAAATGAAAAATGAGGAAGTTATGAGATTTTGAAAACAAAATTGATTTTTTCCTTTTTCCTGCAACTAATTATTTTTTTAAACAAACAATTTTGAATATTTTTTGATGATTGTAGTCTACTTTGTGCGGACAACTTCTGAGAATATGTCAAAAAAGTTTCATAGCGATTGATCAATTTTTGCAATAAAAAATTTTTTAAACAATTTGTTTAATAAAAGCTATTGCAAAATTACTTTTTTCCAAGATTAATATGGCTTTCATAGTTCAAGCGGTCAGAAATCACGAATTTGACATTAGATTTACAATAATCATTTGTTTAAATAAAGGTCAGAAAATGAGAGTACTTACGCCTAGTCGGCTATTTCAGGTCTATACAAGCCACCTTCCTCATTGTCATGAAAAACAAGCCTAAAATCGGAACCAAATTCGCCGCCGCAGAGCACCCGGCCGCTGCAGCCCAGCGCGTTTGGCACCGCTCTATTAAACGGCACATAACTTTCGAAAATTTTAATATTTTAATATGTTGACCATAATTTTAGGCTTTTTTGGGCTCTTGAAATCCGGAAAAAATGCCTAAACCATTAACTTCCAAAATCAACCGCTTGAAAAATCGAAAATTTTCAGTAATTTAATCTTTAAACACGTAGATATGAAATTGTCAAAAAATAAATTTTTTTGAATTTCACAGCTTGAATGGAGTCTCTGATTTCCGGTTCCTAAAAAATATCCACTACGGTTTCTGGGCTCCGCACCTTGACATGAAAAATCAACCCCTCTCTACCACGTACCTACAACTTTGCCAAAAATAATTTTGTACAATTTTACAATGTCAATAGATTTTCTGATTTTTGGGCTCCTCGAAAATACCACTACGATTTTTGGGCTTCAACCTTTAACGTCAAAAATGAACCCCTCTCTGCCACGTAGATACAACTTTGTCAAAAAATAACTTTTATTAGAATTTCACAATGTAAATAGACTCTCTGATTTTTTGGCTCCTCAAAAATACCCACTAAGATTTTTGGGTTCCAACTCTTAATGTCAATAATCAAACCCTCTCTACCACGTAGATATGACTTTGTCAAAAAGTAAGTTTCTCAAGAATTTTTATTTGTCAATAGAGTCTCTGATTTTTGGGCTCTTGCCCAAATTTGCGGTTGACCGCAAAATCGAATTTGTTATTTTTGATAATTTTTTGTACGATCTGAATTTGAATTTTCAACTTTTCTACAAAATTAAAAAAGTAGTTATGCTTATATTTTAAAGCTTTCAAAAATTAAAGTTTTTCTTCTCGTGACTGTTTTTCATATCATGCTCTTTTTGGCTTAAAATGTTTATATTAGTTTGTTTTTTTGGTTTTCAAAAATTCTATAATTCTGATAATTTTTTTAACGCGCTCACTTTTGAATTTTCATTCAAAATAACTAGTTTGCTAACTTTTTTATTTTTTTAAGGCCTTAACCAAATTTGGCGATGCCGAATTTAATTTGGTCAATCTTTCGAAAGTAATCGTGCCTACAGAATACATACTACAGACAGACAGAAACCTTCGTAAAAATAATTTTTTCCGAATCGACGGGCCTCAGAACGTGGAGATTTGAGAAGAACCGCCAAAGCGAAATTTTACATAAAACCAATACCTTCTCATTAAGATGAGAATGCAAAATTGTCAATATCCGTTTTTTTTTAAATGACAGCTTTGGGTATTTGTTAAAAGCCCAAAAATCAGAGACTCTATTGACAAATAAAAATTCTTCAGAAAGTTATTTTTTGAAAAAGTCATATCAATCTGGTAGAGAGGGGTTCATTTTTAACGTTAAAAGTTGAAGCCCAAAAATCGCAGTGGTATTTTCGAGGAGCCCAAAAACCAGAGAATCTATTGAAATTGTAAAATTCTAAAAAGGTCATTTTTGGCAAAGTCGTATGTATAGGGTCGTATGTAGGGGTTGCTTTTTCACGTTAAGGGTTGGAGCCCAAAAACCGCGGTGGGTACTTTTTAGGAGCCCAAAAATTCAGAGACTCTATTCAAGCTGTAAAATTTTAAAAAAGTTATTTTTTGACAATTTCATATCTACGGGTTACAAAGGGGTTAATTTTTTACTGTAAATGCTGGAGCCCAAAAATCGAAGTAAGTGTTTTCTGGGAGCCCAAGAAAGCTAAAAAATTTCCCGAGATTAAATTACTGCAAATTTTCGATTTTTTAAGCGGTGGATTTTGGAATTTAACGGTTGGTTAGGGGATTTCTTTTGCGGATTAAAGAGCCCAAGAAAGCATAAATTGTGGTGTATTTGAATTTTTATTATTTAGTGATTTTAAGAAGTGGAGGTGCTGGGTTAATGTAAGCTGGCACATCCACACAAAAATTGATTTTTTGATAAAAGTAAACTAGCCCAAAAATTTTAGTTAACACCTGAAAAAAGCCCAAAAAATACCAAAATTCTGATCAATAAAGAATCTCAAATTCGATTGTTGAGGTGCTAGCTTAATGGACCTGGAAATGTTCCTGTGACCTGCGTATAGGTTTTTTCGCACTTATTGTACACTTTTGTTTAACCTATTTTTTCCATATTTTTTAGGGGTTCAGGATGAAATTCGGATATTCTTAAATTTTGGCTGGGTGCGCGAGTTATTTTTCGGTCATTTTGGGGAGGCAGGGGCTGGTGTTGAAAAATAATTTTTTGCACATTTTCATAGCCCAAAAGGGGCCAAAATTTTGGCACTGTCAATTGGCACCTCCAACCGAAAAGTCCGTTATTTGGAGAAAAATAAGAGAATCCAAAAATCGGTATTGGTGCCCAAGAAGAACCGAAAGAAGACCAAAATTATGATATGCTGGTATTTAGTTGAGGTGCATATTTAAGTTTAAGGGTAGTTTTTAGATGAAAGAGGTTGCTTTTTCAAATTTATTTTCTGTATTTTTGAAGAGCCCAAAAAAGCCCAACATTCTGGCGCTGTTGACTTTTTCAAATTTTCAAATTTTCTGTACTGGAGGTGCTAGCGGTCAGCATCTCCACCTAAAAGTCCGGTTTTCTAAAAAAAATAAGAGAACCCCAAAATCGTTTTTGGTGCCCAAAAAGAGCCCAAAAGAGCCCAAAATTCTGATATGCTTACATTTAGTTTAGGTGCATATTTAATTTTGAGGGTAGTTTTTAGAAGAAAGGGGTTGTTATTTCAAATTTAATTTTTGCATTTTTAAAGAGCCCAAAAAAGTCCAAAACTCTGGCGCTGTTTATTTTGTCCAATTTTTCCGCACTGGAGGTGCTAGCGGCTAGCACCTCCACCCAAAAATCGGTTTTTTGAGAAAACTAAAAGAGCCAAAAAATCGGCATCGGTATCCAAAGAAAGTCCAAAATTATGGCATAGATAAAATACTGAAATTCCATTGTAGAAGTGCTAGCGGAACGCACCTGCTGACCAATTAAGAAAAGAGGCCTGAAGGGCGGGAAGTAAAAGTAACTCTCAAATTTCAAAATAGTAAAATGCTTCAAGTGTAGAATGTATTTTTTCAACTATGTTCCATTCTTTGGTCGATTGATGACCTTTCGGTGTCCCGCAATATAATCAACTTGTCCGAAATTTAAAATGAAAGTACCTAATCTGACACAGTAACCTCAAATTTTGTATATTTTATTTCGTGACACTAAAAGATCTCTAGTCGAGAAAAAATGAAACATGAGTGAGAAAATAATTCCACACTTTAGAAATATTACTATTCAGGCCTTGACAACTTACCGTTGCGTTTAAAAATTCTCCGTTGAAAAGTCATGTGCAGTTGCAGTTCAGAGTCATGTAGATACCGAACATCATGTAAACTTCCTGGCGGATGACATTTGCACCTATCTTAGCATGATGCATTTGAAAATTAAGATCCTCATAAGTTACTTGTAATTTTAGATCATATTATTCAAAAAAGTTGTATGCATTCCTATGTAAATGATATTATACACACATGAACAGTTTTCAATAAATGTGTTTATCTTCCTGACATTTGCACCCATTCGTTCATGGTCGTAAGGTCATGCTGCAATACTCAATATGCGGCAAAATATTTGTGTCGCTTTTTTGTTCTATTATATTAATTTTTAGTTGACAAATTGTACTATTTCCAACAAATGAAAAAGCAGTCATGCTCATCAATCGCATGCGAGCGGACAGCGACTGTGTCAACTGTGCATGGGCCGAAAAGCATTATTATTTATAATATATTTTTATTGATTAAAAATACGCCCGAGCTTTTTGGCACAAGTGCAGTTGGATACGTTTTACGGCGGGGGACATCGGTGGAAGTTTACTGTATTTCTTGTCTGCATTCTTATTTTTGGTCTCAGGAAGAAATTTCATTAAGATTTTGGAAAACGAAAGAGAACCTACTAAAGCACTGCTTTCTGGCCTATTTCCAAAAAATTTTTTATATCGCAACTCATTCTAATTTTAAACTTAGAAATTAATTAAGAACAGGGACTTAGAACCCGTTTTAAATTAAACCAACTTTTCGAATATCACTATTGTTCAAAGTTCATTTAATTATATTCTTATAAAATAGTAATCTGATTCGTAATAAATAAATAAACAACGATTTATTAATTAACAGTATCCTCATTCAATATTCGCCGGTACTAATGCTCTGATCTTGAGTTAAGTATTTATAAATGAAAAATAAACAAAATTGCCGTTAAAAATGGAGAAAGAAAGCTTCATCTAGCTTAGTTGTGATTATTTTTTATAGTTTCATAAAGAAAATTTATCTCCCTTATATAAAGTTTAATTAACGGATCCGCAGTCTAAGCCCGTTAAATAATATTTCAGAAATCTTACACGGCGAGGAAAAACTATTGTTATTTTCGCAGTTTCAACTATTTTCATAAACTTTAAATTATTTTTTTATTCATTCACTAGAGAAAAATAATACACGTTAGTTTTATAACATTTAAGTCAAAATTAAACATTATATGATAAGTGAAAGCTTGTCATATGTTCACTACAAAGGGTCCAGCGGTCTAAACCTTTTATCTGCGGTGTTATACTGTTTGAAAAAATTTCTAATAGTTTATTGCAAATTTATTGTTCTGAGTGCTAGTTACTTAAAACGCGTCGCTTACCTTCGTTTTTACAGTGATCTGTAGACGACAACATTCCAGAAAAGAAAAAAAAATCGATTGCGAAAAAAATCTCAGTTAAAAGGGTTTAGACCGCGGATCCTTTAACTGGAAATAATGAAATGAATAAAAAATATGTTAAATTTTATTTTTAAAGTCATTACGGTTTTACATTGAGAAACCTGCGCTTTCAGGGGAGAGGTGAGTTTTTTTGTATAATTAGAAGAGTTTTCAAATTCCTATATTTTATACAAAACAAAATATTTTTATTTTTTACATTAAGGATATTAGCAATAATTTTTTACTTAAACATAATGTTAAACCCTATTGTATTGAATGCATGTTTAAATAATTTTTGTACACGAGAAAAAATCAGCATTGAAGCAAGAAAATATCGTTACCAGTACAAACGATATAATATTTTCATGATCTAAGAAAAATTGTTTTCACAAGCATACATTTTTATGCAAACAAAAATAAGTTTCTTTAATCTAGTATATTTTCTCGAGACAAATAATATTTTCTTAGATCAAGATAATGTTGTCTCTCTATTTTCGAGAATATGCCTTCTTAATTTAATATCAATTCTTCTTACAGGTCCCCCCATCAGAGATTGCTCATTCAAATATAGAAACATAAAATACAAATTTCATCCGAAATTAAAAAAAACAATAAAAATATCACAGAACAATTTATTTTTCACATTATTTCAATAAATGTTCTCAACTTCGCATTAATCGTTATTTGCATAGTTACCCTAGAAAATGTATCATTTCCATAAAATTAAGCATCGACAGAGATAACGTTAAATTAACAAAAATTTTTTGCAAGTCAATCTTTATTGAAACTTCAAAAGTATGTTGAAACAATCTACTATATCACCTTTTTTCAATTACGCATGTAGTACGTGATAGAAACGAAAACCCTTGGGCGAGAATTTTATGCCATACTACGAAACAAGTTTTTAATCAAAGAATTTTGGTTGATGCATCGTTAGGTGCCGTTTGTAATATACAGTATCAATTTGAGGGGTGAGAATGGGTTAGCAAGAAAATATATTGTTGATTACTGTGAAACAAGGGGTAGGCTAGGAGCAGTAGAAGTAACGTTACGAACTTGTTTCGTTTACTCTGCTTTCAAGCTACTTACCTTTTTTGTCATTATTCCGCTTGAATAAGAAACGAATAAATGAAACCCAATAAGAAAATAAGAAAATTAAACTTGGTTAAAAATCAAGCTTTTTAATTGAATGTTTAATTATTTCGTTTTTGAAGGATAATTATTTTAAATGAAAATGTAAATATTTGGTTGTAAAGTCATTTTTATGTTAAAAATGTACATTGTATGTTGTGTGCTTTCTGCTTGAAAATTCAACTGTTTTACTGAAAATTCTTCTATTTTAGTAGAACATTAGTTTTGTTCTTTGAAAATTCATCCTCTTGGTTGTGGATTTCACAATTATTGACAACTATTTACAGAAAATCATATATCTAGATTCTTAATTCAAGTTTTGAAAATATCGCAATTTTGGGACGTGTCAGCGAACGAGTAAGCGAGCGATCAAAAGTGAGTGTGCGAGGGAGAGCGATTACGCAACCGCATTTCAATCGACTCATGCTATTACATAACCATTAATTACAAAACTTTACGCTTCTAATCTAAGCGAATTCCGTTTCTTTTTACTTTCTCTTCTCGTGTATCTTCATTTTGCCATTTTTTCCCTCTTCGTTTTTTAATTCTTTCTTATTCGCTCGTCGAGCCCCCCCCCCCTCCAACTTTTTCATCCATTCTTCCTCTAATCCCTTGTCTCAGAGAATCTTTACAACATTTTCAAGCCATTTTCGCATTTACAAAGGGTTTCAAAGAACAAAAAATTGTTATCAAAATTCGTAGAAAAATGAAAACTGAATTTTTATAGACAAATTAATTTTTAAAAAAAGATTGAAAAAAAGAAAGTTTTTTATTTTGCAGGATTTTCCAAAAATCTTAGGGAAAATTGGAATTCCAAGTTAAAAGTAAATCTTACTAAATTTCTGCAAAATGTTTAAATGCTTCTCTAACCATTTTTTAAAGAATATTCAAAAAGGTTTAATATAAAATGTTGACGTATAAACTAAGTTTCCTAGTTCAAAATTGCTTATACTGTTATAATTTTGAACGTTTATACATTATTTATTCATTCTTCAATTTATTTAATTGAAAATGACATCGAGGAATATATTTTCATAACACATGTATCGAAAATTTGAATTTCGATGCCCCCATAGCGGGTTGAAAGTTGTGTTTTCAACCCTAGACTAGAAAGTAGAAACAGGCGACTGCGAAAGTAACTTTACGCCATAACTGGTATCGAAAGTATATACATTCTACTTTATCTGCAGTTTTCTGCAGCCTATTTCCGGATATCGTGTTATTCTAACCTATGTCTGTCACTGTCTACGTATTTACTAAGAATAACAATATTTATGAGACGCAAAGAAGTATCAGGCATCTCAAGTTAAATTTTCGGTACATTTGCGCAATTCGGGGCCAGGCAACAATTTAATTCGTGTGATATCCGCCCTCGCTTAGCTTGGGCAGCTAACTTCACACTCATGCAATTGTCGCCTTTCGCCCCTTGCTGCGCAATATACTATTTCTTTAACCCTTGTTCCCACACCCAACTTTACCCACGTTGTCCGCACATCCAGGGTACCCATGTACTCACTTCCCTTTTTTCAATTTTTTGAAATATTTATGCGATACAAATCTTTTCTTTGTCATTTATTCCAATAAATTAACATCAGAAGTGAGTGCCAGAGACATTTTTAAAACAATATACATACTGATATACATGCATGTGTCTAGAATGTGAAAAATAAAGGTTTTTATTATCTTAAATGTTATGAATCCTATCATTACTTAACCCATTTCACGTGTATAAGTCAAATAGCTTGATAAAGAAGTTATAATCCACTCAAAATGGAATTTTGTTATGGTCGATACCCTGGTGACCTGAGTGTGTTCATCAAGAAGGTATACTTAAAGTCGATTATTTTTGTAAAAAAAATTGTAATGACCTATATGGACGATTCGCTAACAATTGAATCAAATGAAGATTTTCTGGAGACCCGAAGCGGATTTTTTTATTGCAGTTACAAGCAAAAATGTATCGTGGTGGGTACACGGATATCCGGGTAGCACACAAGGGTTAATCTTTGATCTGCACCATGTGGAAATGTAAATTATTAAGCATTTGAATTTAAAAAATTTGAAGCTTTAATTTTAAAAGTTTAAACTTCAGAAGTATCTTACTTTCAATTGAATTCAATTGTTTAGAATAAATTACTGGTGTTTAAAAAATATGTGGTGTAAGTTCTAAGATAAGAAAGTACTGAATAATTATTCAGTTATTAATTATTAATTATTTATTTTAATAAGCGATATTTTGTAAGAGATTCGAAAAAACTATACTTTTCTCCACTTTCCCTGTAAAAAATTGCAATTAAATGATTATTAATTGTTTAAATAATTGCAAAATATCTTTAAAAAATTATAAAACTGGACGTTCGTTAATTGAGTCATTAAATAAAAAAGAATAACTTCTAACAATTTACCAGAAACAATTATATAAGCAAATAAAAGTTTTTCAAACAAATACAAACTGTTCAATAAAATGCAAATTATATATAAGATCGCTTCATATCATTAAGAAAGAAATGTTACTCTTAACATCCATTAATTATGTCATCAATTTCAGAAAATGATAATTTTTCACGCCGTACAGGGGGAAAAAATTGTTTAAACAAATGGAAAATTATTAATAATGACCAAGTATCCTTAAAAATGTATTACTATCAACATTTGTTAATCGTGTTAATAATCCTAGAAAATAATGTATTTTTACGAGGCTCTAAAGGGTTCGTATTATTATATTCGTAATATTAGTATATTATTATACATTTTTGTATCAATTAATATAATTCTTTTAAAAAACAAGATTGTCAATGCATTAGAATATTTTAATAAACTTTAAATAACAAAAATTTTCGATTAATGAAAAATATGCAAGAAAAATACAAGTGCGTACCAAAGTATATTTTTTATTTCCACAGTATGCACTTAATAAATTTTTATTTTTATCAAGATTCATTAATATCGGTCTAATCAACATTTATATAAGTTAAAATGACATTATTCATAATAAACAATAAAAATGTTATTTTTTAACATTTCAAATTGCGCGCAAACAGCAACGAATCAGAGACCGAGCGCGACGCATGCGTAGAAGAGTTGGGACACTCGCTACAAGCACTGCCCAGTTATGTTTCCGGTCTTATCTACTTATTTGCTGCTCCGCTTTTTGCTAACTTCAGGTCCGCCTTGTCGTTGACCTTGATCCCTGTGTGGCCTGGAACTCACAGAAGAGCGACGTTGTTCCTTTCTGAAAGTTAATTTGAGTAATTTTCCTGGGGGCAGCGCTTTCTCCTGATACATTCTTAGCACAGCGGAGGACGGCCAGGTACCCCGCGTGTAAAGCGGTGGCATGCCGCCCTACCGAAAGAAATCTGTGAGTTTTCTTTAGTGAAATAGCTTGGCCCATTTGAGTCTATAAACAAAGTCGATTTGAAACAAAATAGTCTCGGAGATAGTTTCAGAGATTTGGGTCCTTTTCAAGATCCTTTTAGTGGTCGTTTTAAGAGTGGTGCGACGGTAATATAATGTTCCTTTTGTATTCGTCACGTACCGGGCGGGCAGAGTTATTTACAGTAGTTGGTCGTGGCTAATCCGCTCTCCCTTTTTAAATTTCTCTTCAAATTATTAATACTTTTTTTTAATTGATGAGTTTTCTCATTATGCTTATTTATAATTATAACTTATATACTGATATAAAATTTTCTAGTTGAATTCAAAAATGTTGTCTTTTTTGGCGTATCTCATTCCATTTACGAGAAACGTTCTATTAATTCCAATTTTAAGCATTAAAAAAAAAGTTAGATATCTGAAATCACCGAAACCCGTAGATCCCGAATTATTATGTTTTAGGCTGGTAACTATGAAATTAGAAAAATCTACTTCTACATTTTAATCCGAAAGCTTGACAAAGGACCCTTGAGTGTCGGCTACGCTCTTGAGATAGCCTCTCTGCTTGTTATTTATGATCGTATTCTTATTTCAATTTTGGAAAGGATATTTTAAAGCCTTCAGACCATTTAAACGAGCTTCCTGGACCTTAAAAAATATCTACCTGAGTGCCTGAGGAGAATTTCTTTGAGATTCTTTGACCTAAAGAATTTTTAGTATATACTCAAAGATTCTTTTCGGTAGGGCGCCCAAGCAAAATCCCTATTCATCTCCATTTCGCGCTGTCATAGATTCCTTATCCTAACCCACATACTTCTCTGGAGCCATCTGTGTTTTTCTTTGAAAGAGCGGGCCAGAATTAGCTTTCACATATCCCTCCTTAGGATGTAAACGCGGAAAGTCTGAGTAACGTCAAAGCGTTTATTAATTATCTCTTGCTTTATTTTTAGAATTGGCAGTGTGCTTATGGCACTTAGTAGCCTAGTGAATCTAGTTCCACAAGTCCATCTATTTGTTCTTGCTAGAAGTTCCATCGCCGGAGTAGCTCCAGTAGTTATCATAACATTTAAGGGTTATTTACAGAGCATGAATCCTATCACCACTGTCGGGTTAGTTTGTATTTCTCGCCTAAAACCCAAAACATTAGCGTTTGAAATCTTCATAGACTTGTCCTGCATCGTTTTAAGTTTCAGGCGTGATTACTAACCGTGTATAGCCTTGGTTTAAGGGCATCGGAAGAGAATCATGCAAGCATTTTATGCCCTAGATTCGAACCTATCCCAAAAGGTTCGCCTGCAAATCCAAAAAGTGATGACAAACTTCCTGCATTGGGTTTCAAGATGCTTTGCCCAGTTCATTTTGATATCTAGGATTTTTCCCAGATATTTAACCGAGTTCAAGGTCGTCAGCCTTCCTTATCGGAGTCTCCCTAGTCCTCTAACCATGCTTCTCAGTGCTTCCTAGCATAGCGTCAAATCGAAAACCCGTCTCCTGTTTTTAAACACCGCGATTTAGAATATGAAGCTCAGTAACAGATAGGTATTAAATTAAATCTCCTTCACTGTTATTAACATCTGTCTTACCCCATACTGAATGTTGGGAGTTTGATCACAGCTCAGCAGCAGAGAAATTCTGTTCTCCTGGAAGTGCTCAATTAGAGACTTCAGCTCTCTGTGCGACAGGGGACCAAGCCATTTAGCCTGTCCCTGTATAACCAGGGTTCATGGATGAGGGTAAACCCTATTTACATTACTAACATACGATTGGTAGGAATTTTCTGGCCGTAGAAATTTCTTAAGATGTGAAGATACTTTAATTCACAAAAAGTTATAAAAAATACTTCCATCTTCCATATTGCTAAATATCAGGCTTTGCCTTTTTAAGGCCCAATGATAATTTTAAGAGTCCGATGACATGGATTAACGTTTAAGAAACGGTTAACAAAATTATGGATTTCCTTTTTTTCGGAAGATAAACAAATTGAGGGCGGTCGGTCTCCAACAATCGAAAGTCGAATTTTTACCGGTATAAATTTAGGCCAACATATTATATCATAAATGATAAGAATTTAAAAATACGTAAGAGTATGTATTTATAGTGAAAATATTTTGTCATAAAAATTTATTCTCTTACTTTTAACAGTGCATATCTATATAATTCAACTATTGCTTTCCTTATTTTAAATTTGTGAGAAATTTGAAATTATTAAACTATGCAAACTTAAGTAAATAATACTTCTAATAATTAAAATGATGTTTTCAGAAAATTTCTTGGGAAGTGACACGGTGTATTATTAGTTGCAGTGTAAGTAAACATTTCTTGATTCTTGTATTGTTGGCATAGCAAATGAAATTTCATTTTTTAACGAGAAAAATACCTATTATCTTTTTGAAGCTGCTTTAATGCAATTTAATAATTAAAAGCTCGTAATCGTATTGCGTATTTTAAAAAAAGGCGATTCTGGACGGTCTTTTTTCCTTCGAGTAAAAAATGAACAAACCTTAACGTACGACTCTACACTTGCTAGATCTTTCTAAAGCTTAATTTATGTACAAATCCATTTTCCTTCCAGACAAATAGGTTCAATGCATTTAACAAATTTCCCCAATTTACTGCCTACAATTGTTATTCACGCATACAGAAGATAAAAATAACGATTGTCAAACATACAGAATTTGATTCTACATACGAACTCTAAAAAAATCCGCAGTCAGATTTAGGGTATCAATTGAGTTAAATCATGATCCATTTTTTTTCAATAGAGGGTGGATGTACGCTATGTTTGTGCACATACTCATTGTGCATTTTACCATTGTGCATTTTATATGTAATAACCGCCACTGTATGTTATCCTCATAATATAAAACTCATATTTGATTATTTTAAATGTTTTAAAATTTGTCTTGTTTATATTTTTACATTATAAATAGTTCTAAACTCCCTTTTTCTTTATGGGGCTGCTTGGCGTTCCTTTGGTAGCGTTTTGTAATCAACTCTCGGAATTATAGAGTTGATAGTATTTAAAATGAACTAAGAAAAAAGCATAGGGCCAAATAAACTAATGACAAACCATATTTAAAAGCGTTTTTAGGTTGAAAGGGAGTATCATTTAGTTGAACCATTTCAGCATCTGATATCTGTTGTGTTAGAAGTGTTATTTTCGAAGTGTTTTAAAATTTCCGCAGTGAATGTAAAATGGGTTCATTCGTGTTCAAGGTCTTTGTTTCGGGCGTCATTCACTCTACTGACCCTCTTTTTATTAACTATTTACCACGACACTTTTCTGTCCTGGCATACTTCTCTAGCTATGTTACGATAGAAAATTATTCCAATATAAACATAATTTTTTATAATAATCTGAAATTCAATTAAATCTAAAATTCCTCAAGTTTAAACATTCTAGTTGTAAAATAAACTAAATATGTAGGTATTTCAGATGATTTTATTGACGATGCATGTACTATTTTTATTTATAACACCAAGGATACGTAAATTGCTCTAAGTCGATCGTCATTTCTAATCGATTATTTAATAAACATGCAGCGCGATTTATTTAAAAACATGATGGGTTTAAAACTGATCTATCTACGTACATAAAAGATAATTACTTTATCGTTACAAACCGATTAACAGAATCACTGATTCATGGATTTCCATATCTTTCAATTACCTAGGGACTTCGTGAGTTTTAAATGTCATGGAAAATTTGAAAACACGTACAATTCTTTGTTTATTAAAAAATGCGGAGAAGGAATACAAGTTTGCATTAAAGTTTTAGAAAAGTATGGAAATTCAAAACTAGTTCTGCTATTAATTGTGCTCATTTAAATTTTAATAGAGATTTTTGAACCTTCATATTTTTAATGTCAAATATGAAATAAATGATGGATTTAAGACCTTTTTCAAAATAATTCCTATTTTAATTAGCCTTATATTTAGACATCCCAGATTTTGATTTAAGTTTAAGATGTATTTGTTTTAAATATATCAGAATGTGGTTTATTAACAATAACATTTAAGATAACGAATACTGTGAATAACTATTTTTAAGCTTTTCCAATAATATTAGTTCGTTTTCAACGATATCTGTGGCCAGATCGAGGATATATATTTTAGCCATAAATTCTGTTTCCGTGGATAATATTATCAACTATCTAAATCCAACTATCCACATAGTCCTTTAGAGAAAAACCAGGCGAAAAAAACTGCCTAACTTTCTAAAAAGTCAAATTTACTTTTGGCCTTCATTTTTGAAGGTCAAATATTTCTTTTTCGACCAAATTAGTAGGACCAATCGGAAGGGAGCCAAAACCCTATCGAAACTGTACTAGATACAACATTTTCATCGATATTAGAAAAGTAAACAATCGCCGAAATATAATAATTCCACAAAAGTCCAAAAAATTTGATCACCTTCCTCTCGGTCAATAATTATCCGAATGACAACTCCCCTCCCCCCTCAATAAACTACTATCTAACAGCACAACACTTTGCCTACGCTTAACTTAGATCGGACAAGTTTGACATTTTGAGCGGATCATTTGAGAAATAACGACCCACACACACACACATTTCGGGTCGGTTTTGATTCCTCTAGAATCAAATTGAAGGGCCTATGACAATGCCACCGAACGCGACCTGGGGTTGCGGATAGAGGGTCCTTGTACCAAGGGTTTCTGCTGAATATGTTTACACAAATAAATGGGCAGTCGCGGACAATTGTCCAGGGGTGGTCCTGAAGGAATTAACCCCCAATCGGAGGTGTGAAAACCGTGCCAAAAGCTGAATGGCACATGGATAAGGTGTCTAGAACGCTGATTCTGGGATACCCGGCGACCTCTCAAAGTACGCAGCCTTATCCTTGCATGTGGGGCTCTACAAGGATGGACGAACCCTGTTCTCTGGCTTCTCGTGAGAACAACAATGACAACACCAAAAATAGTTGTAGTAAGTGCGGTTCAATACAACAGAATGCGCAGGGCTTCCGACAATGGGTCGGCCAACAATGCCTACCAATCTAGAGCTGCGGGAGCCAATGACCACCCATCCATCACTACCGAGGAGGTGAAAAAAGTATTGAGAGGGATAGAATACTATTCCGCACCGGGACCACATTGTATCAAAACCTTCTGGTGGAAGAAGTTTTCTTCAACCCATCAGCATTTGGTCCGTATTTTTAGCTCATATTTTTAAAGTCGGAAGAGCCGATTCCGGAGTGTTTGGCGGAAGGGCGCACAATACTTCTGCCGAAAATAGGCAACTTAGCTGACCCGAAGAATAACAGGCCAATCCCTTGTCTGAACACACTATATAAGATATTCACAGCTACCCTAAATGATAGGATTGTTCGGACAATTAAACCTGTGTGGCAAAAAATGTATGAACAACGAGGCTCAAAGAAATGCGTAGCGGGATGTCGGGAGAACCAGCTCATCGATAGATGTGTCTGCAAAGATGCAGCATTCTACCAGCGTGACCTGTCGGTAGTCTGGATTGATTATCGGATATCTTTCGATTTGACCTCCCATAGACTTATCATCTGTCTTGGGAAATCATAAAGGTTCATCTGCGAATAGTTAGGTGCATAGATAGATTGATGCCGTTTTGGAAAACCAGATTTACTATCTCATCTGAAAAAACCTTGTAACAACTAACAAGGTCACCTTTCAGAGAGGTGTTTTTCAGGTCGACACCAAGAGCCCACTCCTCTTTTGCCTTATATTACTGCCACAATCTCTAGCACTTCGGTATTCTGACGGATACTTTTGCGGCAAACCTGCAGATCGAAAGTACAAGGTCACTCATGTATTTTACATGGACGATGTTAAGATCTATGCTAAAGACAAATAGCAACTACATCTAGCTCTAGGGATTGTCGAACGATGTACTTAGGAAATCGGAATGGAATTTGGGTTAGACAAATGCGTGAAGGTTTATTTGAAGCGAGGAAAACTTAATGGCATCCCTAAAGACCCTGAGCACGTCGATAGAAGCACTATACGACACCTTTGCGCTGGAGAGCCTTGTACATACCTGGGCATGCCATAGAGCCGCTTTTAGGATGTGACATCTATAAAGGATACTCTCCGAAGCAGATACAAACGTCTCATCCGGCAGATTTGTTCTTACGAACTTTCGGCCAGGAACAAAGTATCTGCAACGAACATGCTGGCCATCCCGGTAGTACTCTATTCATTTGGAGTGGTTCCATGGATGAAGAACGAGCGCAAATCCTTTGATATCGGGATAAGAAAAGTTATGCACATGAACAAAAGCATGCATCTTAAGTCTTCTGTTTCGCGACTGTACATGTCACGCCGTCAAGGGTACTCACTCACTCACTCACTCCTGAAAGCCCGGATTAAGAAAAGATAAGAGAAAAACTTTCGTGGACAGCACCTCGATAAAAGGATGCACGGTATCTTCCATAGAAATGTGGAGGATCAGTCAATGTCGTGTGAGCTAAGTTTTGCTTTCTTTAAATCACCCGGATGGAAGCCTGGTGCGGAAGGTTTCATGTTGGCATGCGAAGACAGTATCATTTCCACCTTAACATACCGTCGTCACATTTTGAGCTAAGACATTCCCGATGATAGCTGTAGGGCGTGCCATGCACACCTCGAGCATTTAGCTCACATACTATCTAGTTGTTCAACTCATGCAGGAACGACCTACATCCATGGCACAATGCGGCACTAAGAGTGCTTCATTACCATCTCTGTCACTCTTATGGCATTAACCTTAATATCACTCCTCTAAATGCTCCTAGGGAAATCGAGTCAATTGTCGAGAATGGGAAGTGTCACATATACTGGACTTTATATTCTCGACAATTGTTTCTGTTGCACACTCGTTGCCTGACATGGTTCTTCTTGACTTCGAGAAGCGAAGCATGTTTTTTATTGAATTTTCAGCACCAGATGACAAAAACATCATAGCCAAGGAGAATGAATAGAAAGAGAGATATAGATACCTTATAAGGAAGTTGCAACGATTATACCCGAAATATTCTGTTAAACTAATCGTACTTATCATCGGCGTTCTTGGAGGTGCCAAGCTTTTAATCGTTAATAACCTGAAAAGCATCCCTGCCTCTCAGCATTATGCTGACACAATATGCTAAATTATGCTTGACTAAAACAAATAACATTTAGAGTTTGTGGTGTACCAGAATCTGCACTTCCCTTCCCGCTAGCTCAAATCAAAAGTAGGATAATCCGGTAGAGGGCGTGGTTTTAAGAAGTTGAGGGTTTCTTACTCGTGAAGGACAACATAGCGAACTATATAAAAAACACGGTTAACATTTATTTGCGATAGATTCTTATGATTGGTTTAACACATATTGACAATAATTAATTAAGTTACATTCTCTTGATTTGCGAACTATAGACTGACGCCCACAAATAGTCTAAAATTGTTACAGCAGAATAAAGCATGATTTCGGAATTCAATATTCCTAACAATTTAACATTTTTCCCTTAGGATGATCCATGATTTCGCGGAGTTATATAATAGAGCCTAAATCGATTTATCGCATTTAATTTTCCGTAAAATGGAGGAGAGGGTAAAAAGTAACGGATTATTCTCAGATACTAAAAAGGGGGGAGGAAATCTGTATAAGCATATAGGGCTGTGGGGAAAATAACTAAATTTACTGGATACGAGAATACATCTCGATCTAAAGGACACATCTCACAAAGAGGTCATTTTCAGGAAACAACTATTAAATTTGAGGGGGGGGGGCATCAACCCCGAGGCATAGGGTTGTGGGATAAGGGACTTAATTTGCAATATAGGAGAACACTGCATTCTAAAGAACAAATTTTTATGAAGGGGAATCAAAGATACTCACAAAATCGTATCTATGATCAAATAATACATACGTTAGAAATACATCATCTACCAAATTCATGGTAAAATATCACAAGTCACAAATTAAAAAAATTTTATTCACAAAATTATCGCCAAATTTCAAATATAAAAAAATTTGCTCGAAATCATAATCCTTAATATGAAACCTTGAATACTCAATCTGACAAAACTTTGTGGCTACGTGGCAAACTTAACCAGAAAATTATGGGGAGGGGGAGTTTGTGATCGACGGGTTTCTTGGCCAACTAAAGAAAGGGGGGGGGGGATTAGCCAACCGTAGGAATAAAACAATGCCGTACGATGTAAAGTGATGCAGTTATTTATAGATTTAGTGTTCAATTTCTGTTGCGATTTTCCTGTGATTAAACAACGTATGCTGTCGTTTTTTTTTGCTTTTCTAAAGCGCCCCTAGATAATTTACAATGTATTGGGCTCATTAATTACAATTAATATTCTTTCACCGTGATTATAAATTCGGAGTATTAACGGTACAAGCCTGAACCACAGTGTACCTACGCGTATAGTAGATGTCGGTGGTATAGCTTATGCATCAGATCTGCCTAGAAATTACATGAAATATACGCTCTGTTATTCGGAGTTTTTGGAATCCTCTCAGGTAATCCAGGTCTTGTCGACATGCTTTCGGCCTTCTTGGAACAGCTCGTACCACTTATACACATTTTTCTTATTCAGAGTAGACTCACCGTATGCAACTGTCAACATTTCAAGAGTTTTAGAGCACTGGATTCCATTTTGCACACAAAATTTAATGAAAGCACACCAAACCCTTCTAACCTTTTACGCCTCTGTCAGAAAAACAACACGAGCTATACAGTCAAAACTGTGAACATATGATCGTGACGAGTGTACCAATACAAAAAAATACAAAAAAATTAAAAATTGAATGTACATAGCCCGCGAAAATTGAAAAGTCACCTTACTTTTTGAACACACCTCGTACATTATGATTATAATGTTAATATAATTATATTAACTCTCCAATAGTGGAAAGGTATTTTGTGAATCAAAACCAATTCACGGACTCTTTTAATCTTTGAAGAATTGTCTACAACCTTGCAATAAACGTGATATAAAATTTGTTGATTTCTTTGACTGATTTAATATCTAAAAAGGCTAGGGATAGTGTTTAAAATTTTCAATAATATTTGTATTTAATATTCGCAAGAGTTTCTTTGCATATTACACAATATAAAGCTACAACTGTTTAAAAGTTAACAATTTTAATATTATTATAATAATGGTATGAAAATCAAGATTTACTGAATCCAGAGTTGAAGAATTTTTAAATTGGAATAAGAAAATGTGGATAATTTCTTAACTGAAACGTTAGCAGTTTATGAATTTCAGATATAATTAAATTTCCTATTACACTAAAATATCACTTTCAGTCCTGTGTTGGGAGTTGCCCTTAAATAGCCTTAGACTGAATTAGGGGCGGTCGAAACGTAAACAATCAGGGGCTCCTGAACCGTTCTCAATTATGATGCATGCTATTGCGCAATATACTTGAGTGAGTAATAGCGTACTTAGGCTCCCCAGCTCTCCTTAAAAACTGCGGGCGCCAGTAGCCTTATGATGGCTGAAAATGGGGGGATTGAAAGCGAGAGTTGAATGTACTGTAAAAAATGAAATAAAACTTGGACACGTATAAGTTCGAAGTTGTCTACTCGCTGCGCTAGTGCTGCTTTGACACAGCTGGTACGTACAGTCTGTCAAGTTAAAGCGTGGGTGGCTTTACTCGCAGTCGGCAAGGTGTATCGACATGATTTTGGTGTCAAAATATTAAGAAGAGCTCCCTCTTTCA
>NC_046663.1:76161688-76164164 GCF_010883055.1 Belonocnema kinseyi
GAGGGAGCTCTTCTTAATATTTTGACACCAAAATCATGTCGATACACCTTACCGACTGCGAGTAAAGCCACCCACGCTTTAACTTGACAGACTGTATGTCAGACCAAATATGTTTATTTGAATTTAAAGTGCAAACATTAGTTTTCGAATGATTTGTTCATTATGTTCATGAGCGATCTTCGTTGTTTTGCCCCACATTGATAAATATAAACTTCATAACTAGACCATTGACAACGCTGCAAATTGCTTTCAGGGTTTTACGACAGCACGGTCGGTATTTCTCTAAAATAGTAATAAAAAACAACTTTTTTTATTATTTTAATTATCTAGGACCAGAGACACATTCCAGCATGGCTTATATTTAGCGTGCGAAATTTTTAACACGATACCTAATTTCGTTTAGACGTAAGTTGGGAAAGAAAAATTGAGGACCAGGCCACCTGGCCTTAAAATTCGGAACCTCTCAGTCTCAAGGACTATAGGCATATAAAATTTTCTGTAAAAAGATCAAAACTGTGATTTTCCACAAGTATCCAGTGAACTGTTGGCGATAGGAAAAAATGGATATCATTTTTTTATTTTTCATCAAAAGAATATAATTAATGCAGCTAAATAAAAATATTAATGCATAGGAAATAAATACCATGGAGATAAATAATATAAACATTCTGTGAAGTTTAAAGCGGATTAGCCAGGTAGCAAAATGTCCGCGTGAAGCCCACATGTTGCCGACGCGACGTGCAGATCAATCCGCACGTCTTGAGGGCAAGGTTAGCGACAGTTGTGTCAACAATTGAGTCGCACATGCGCCGCATGGCTTGTTAGCGATATATAGAAATGAATATTGCATCTAATTACATACTTACCACAGGCACACGTTTTTGGATAATGTCAAACTGCTTCATTAAAAGCGTAAAAAATAACCAACAATATAAACGTGATCGGTTGCTGCACGAACTAGCTCGCAGCATAATCACTCAAAGCAGTCATGGGTCTTGCAGCAAAGATATTTTCAGTGACCCGCTCATCTGAGAAATCATGGACAAAAAATAACTATATCTAAGGAAATTCCTAATAGAAGATTTCTTTCGGAAGTTATCTTGACCTATGGTTACAGACAGGTATTCAGAGAGACAGATGGACTGGCCAATAGACAGCATATTCGTAAAACCCTCCTTTTTGTACTCTGCGAGTCTTAAAACCTTATGAACTAATAAAAATTGGTTAGATTCAAATTGAAATTAATATAATAGCTTCTATTATAAATGACGAGAATTTAATTGTACGTAAATTTATAATTTTATAGTCCAACTATTTGATTACTAAACATCTTTTTCTTTCTTCTGCTAGTGTATGTTAGGGTGGTCCAAATTTACACCTGTGAAAATTCAAATTTTTATTATTGTTGATCGAGCCGTTCCTTGCAAATGAAACTTTAGTCTTCAGTCAAGCAATTTTCAAGAAATAATTTTCACCCAAATATTGATTTTTTCTTACCTTTCCCCTTTTATTCTTTCCGGAAAATATATAAAAAATAAAAAAATAATACTTTCACGTAAAATTCGTGCAAAAAATGGTATTTTTAGGACTTTCTCCATCATGAATTATTTTTTTGTACATTTCACAATTATTTAAACAGATTGTGAATATTAACTTGCTTATTTTTAATTATTTCTTTCATTCTTAAGGACTCTAGTGCAAAAACGCGAATTTAACAAGAGTCACCAAGAATTATCTAACTCTAATGTAGCTGATTTTTGTTAAAAAAAGTCCTTTGAACCATTTCTTAGTTCTATCGACCCATGAAAAGAAGTTTCTTAAAGTAGCACCCGTACCCGAAAAAATGTCCTGTCAATGTTATAATGAGTACCTAAGAACCCTGATTTTTAATCGGAAAGAGTTACATACATTTTTTAATTTAACAAAAATAATAATTTGATTTCGGGCTATTACTTAGCTTCGTCGAATCGCGAAAGAAGCGCTCACAAAGAAGCAAATACCTTTAAAAAAAAACCTTGTCAAATAAATGTGCGTTCCGATAAACACGGGAAGCGTACCAGAAAAACTGCATAACTTGTTTATTTTCCAATTGAAGAACAGACAAGTAAGCACTTTCGAGTTGTTACCTAACTCTATTAAAAAAAAAAAAACAAAAAAGGATGGTTAGAGAGGCAGCCAGGTCCGAGAAAACCATTTGTCAATGGTATGGCGCGTTACAAAAATAAAGATATTGATACATAAAGAGTTGCGTACATTTTTTATTTTTGGATTTAAAAAAATAGTACCTCCAAATTATTGCTTAGCTCTATTAAAATGTGAAAAGAGCAGGCAAAAAATGTAATTCTTATTTTAAGAAAAATGCCAAATATGGATTTAGACCCACGTCTATATCCAACCAGGCCATAATGTTTTACAGAGACATGAAATAGGTAAGACAATTCGTTTTTCCGAACCTTTCTCATTTAAAATTACAAGT
>NC_046663.1:76164264-76167349 GCF_010883055.1 Belonocnema kinseyi
TTTTAATATTTTTTTATTAAATTAAAAAAATTAATTTTAATATTTTTGAAAGTTTGATGCGCTTTAACGGTGCGGAATTTAATATATTTTAATTGTAAAAGGAATGTTGAAATTTCACGTGAGAAACGTAAAAATTTTACATACTTTTTTACTCTACTGAGATATTTTCAGACATAATTATTTATCAATCGAAATATATGTGTACAGTGAACAGTACGTGAAGTGCTCAACATTTTTGAACCACCCTATAAATATCCTTAAATCTTTTAATTATGGTACATCAATGCTTAGCATTACTATTTTAATATTAAAAAACGTACTTTGATCGATTAAAAATTGAAAAAATTGTAAGTAAAAATATGTCTCAAAATGGTTCTTTGAGGTGAAGAGTTCCTGAAAGCATTAGCCTCTAAATTGAATGCTTTAGAATGTAAGCATCCCCAAAAAATTGTGCTATTTTGAAGACAAGCCATTATTTTCAGCTAAAAATGAAAAATTACTTTTAAAATTTTACAAGTCTCATAAACTGAAGAATTTAAATTTTCCAAAGAATTTAAGGTTATTTCAAACAAGTTTAAACATTCGTATTCTGCATTCTAAAGGCAAATCGTAGTGATAATTTTTTCGTTACCATTTTCAGAGATTACTCGATCTTGACATTGTTTTTGTTTGCGCCGAGTCTTGGTAACTTACTCGATGCGTGTACTCAAATACTATCTCAGGCTTCCAACTATATATCTATATAAGACACGTGTGACACAGCCTTTTATCATTCTCTAAGATGTTATGTTTCTTGCCAAACATCGTTAATTCTTCACTTTCTCCGTAAAAAATAATATGTGAAAAAGGATATTTGAATGTGAAAACTCAATTTCCATGATGTCAGAAAAAGTGGCATTCGTTTTATTACTACGTAAGTAATCATATCTATACAAAAAATACATAATTGAAATTGTACTCATTTCCTAAAGTGTTATTTTTGTAAATATACTAAATGATTCGAATCGTATTTATTAATTTTGCTTACAAGTCAATGTTTTTCCATATCACCGCGAAATACTGATTGTGCGATATGTATCTTTTCGGCATTTTTCTTATTTATCTAAAGCAAAGATGTCCCTTAAATTTTAGAAACAACAGAAAATCCACCAGATTACCGTGGACTGATCTATTTAGATTTGTATTTTGTTTAAATATTGCGGTTATTTTTAATCTCAATCTTAAAATTTTGTTCAAAGTTAATTTCATTAAATTCTTAACAGTGCAAGAGTCGTCTAATTCCGACAAAGTAATTATTGCCGCTTACTGGATGAACTATGGGTGAAAATAAAGCAGTTATAAAGTCGCAATTAAAATTACATTTTGTAAATCGAATTTTACAAAAACATAAACGTTTTTTCTACTCAAAGTAATCAAACTAAGTTAAAAATAATATTAAACGAGATAAAGCAGTAGGCCCTTATTTAAAATTAATTTTTTTTTTAAATCCAGTGATAAATATTTAATCTGAATTATTAAAAATATTTTTTTTGTTCGCAATAATAATTATCTCTGTTTTTAAAGCAAACGATTTAACACAATTTTAAAATAATCGATTGTTTTATTTCATCATATGACACATTAACCATTTCAGTTTTATATTGAAAAACAAGCAAAGATTCGCTGGACAGTGGGAGGAATCGGGAATTTATTGTTTGCGAGATCGATGACGCGCTTGAGAGCGCGCATCTTCTTCGTTTGAAATATTTTGTAATAAGTTACCATTTTTTGCAGTTTAAACCAATTCAAATTTATTCAAAACTACCAAAAACGAGTTTTTCATTCTCTTTGTCTCTCTTCAAGCCGTGTTTCAATCCCAAATTCAATCTGAATGGATCCGAGGCTTTAGTTACCTGGTGTTGAATTCAACCAGAATAAATTTAAAAAACCAGTCAGAATTAATGAATGTGAATCGGAAGCCGCAATCCATGGGAATCACATACCAATCGAAAACAAACTTTTATTTCTTCTCAATTCAAAGCCCACTCAGAATGAATTCAAGAATCCAAACCCAACTTAAGGATCCTATCAAGTCGGGCGGCAAACTAACTTGAAACCTAACACACCTTTTAATCCTTTTCAATTCGTGCGCCCAACACGTGAATTCGAGGCTCATCCAAAAAGTCTTTTCAATCCTTCTCAATTTTTTTACGAAAATCAACTTAACGCCGATACAATCCAAGTCAATCTGGACTCTCCATCCAATTATTTTCAATCCGAATAAATCTGTCCCCTACTAGAAAATATTTGGAAGTTTAACTTATTTTACGTATCTTTTAACGTTCTCCGGAAATCTCAAAATCTATCGAATATCGTTATTGTTATTGATAATTTTCATTTATTATTAATGTTTTAAGTTTTAACGTACGTTTTACAGTTTCTGAAATAATTTAATATGTTAATTTTTTGCGTTTGAAAACCTTTTTACTGGGTTAATTCGTAGTGGCCGAAAACCATCACCTATTGCAAAACCACGAAATTTTTGAGTTTTTGTGTGTCTTATTATTTTCGAGATAATTTAAAATTTTTTGTTTTGAAAACCTTTTACTGGGGTAGTTCGAGTTTGTCTAAAACAATCCTGATTTGCGAAACACTTAAAATTTAGTGAGTTTTCACGTATTCTGTCTAATTATTTTTGATATAATAAAAATATTGATTAAATTATTATTATTATTTATAGAATTTTTGGAAAACAAACTCTTTCCGCAAAATCCTGCAAAGTTGATTGGTTTTTATTTCTTTCGAACTGTTTTCGAAAAAAATTTGTTTGTTTACAAATTTTAAACATCTTTTCACTGAATTCCCGAACAAGAATGCTTCGACTTGAATTGCCGCCAATCAAGACATGTTGAAGTCGAAACATTCGACTTGAGCATGTCTCAGTTTTGGGACGGAGCAAGGCTTCAATTTATGTTAGTCGAAGTTTTATGACTCCAACATGTGCGGTTAATAACTTCGCGCGTATACCCACCCTAACAAAAAGGGTCATTCGAACAGTAATAAAAGCTAATCTTTGTTAATTGCTCAACAATCTTGTATATTTTTA
>NC_046663.1:76167449-76170678 GCF_010883055.1 Belonocnema kinseyi
AGGTTCTGGTGGTTCGGAACCCACCTTAAGCTGTAGGTCCTCCCATCGTGTACTTGACTGCAACCCAGTCCGTCAATGATGGAGTAAAAACCAGGCTTTGTCAAATATGTCTGGGCAGACTGCTCTCATCAGATCACTTCATTGCATTATAAAAATGCGTCCATGACTGATGATATATACCGGGACAGCCCCGTGCAAAATGATCAAATAAAAATGCAACTCTAACTAAAAATGCCTTCGACATGTTGGGCAGTATAAGCCTGTGACGACATTTCAACACAGAAATGTTTAGAGCCTCGCTGGCTCAGTTGGTTCGACACTCGGACTTCACCTCAGAGGTCCGGGGTTCGATCCCTGAGCCGGTACCTCTGGAAATTTTTCAATGTACCTTTACCGAGATTCTGGTGGTTCGGAACCCACCTTAAGCTGTAGGTCTCCCCATCGTGTACTTGACTGCAACTCAGTCTGTCAATGATGGGGTAGAAACCAGGCTTTGTCCAATATCTGGGCAGACTGCTCTCATCAGATCACTTGATTGCGTCGCTCCGTGTTCTTAGGGTCCACGAGGCTTTTGCTGGATCGTCGTATTGATTCCTTTACAGACTGTAACCACCTATCTCACGGTTGTGAGACGTGGTTATGGCTGAAATTTTACCGCGATTTTGCTGGAAGCGGGTGCAATTTTTCAGATTAGCACCCGCTCCCGACGAAATCCTGCGGTTGTCCTTATGACAAATTTTTAATTATATATATATATTAAAATTGATGAATGAAAAAGTTGCAACTATTAAATTAGTTTTTTTAATTTAAAAATTCAGAATCGGTGGGTCTGAACGTGTATAACTCTTAAAGATTTTCTTCAGAAAAATAAAAATTGTAACTTTCTCGAAGGATCTCCTAAGCCATTAGAAATACGTAAAAACAAACTACATTTTCGGAATTACCGTCAAACAAGTATCAATCCAGTCGAAGTAATTTTACTCGGGTTAGATCGGCGTGGCCGAGAACCAACCCCCTACAGAAAACTCTTATCTTTACAAATTATTGCAGATACACTTCAATAACATAAATATGCAGTTTAAGATTTGGGCAAGTTGTTACAAACGATATTTATAAACAATTATTTTCATAAGGTGTTTAACTACAACAAAAACTTGATCTCAATTAAAAATTCGTGAATGTGTCGTAGAAGTAGTATTCAAAATAAAAAATAACTGCAAGTTCTCAATTAAAATCATTATAAATATTCTGATTAACAAATTGTATTTTTTTCGAAGTATTCTTTCTCTCTTCAAACAACTTTTAAATTAATTATTATTATTACACCATTAAGCCATTTCCCTTTCGAGGTAGGCGTGACTCACTCGGCAGGGGAAAGGAGTAGTGTATGGAAGGGATAGAGATTTTTCAGATTGATCCAGAATTCTCGTGCTATTTAAGTAAATAACACGTTCGTTCCGCAACACTGCTCCGACCCAGGTTGCTGATCAATTTCTCTAGCAATCACCCCAAGCGAAGAACCTCTCGAAGTCGTTATGTAAGGTTCCCCACTTGGGTCCATTAATAGACAAGGTCTTTGTTTCAGGCGTCATTCACGCTATTGACACTCTTTTTATTAACTATTTGCCGGCATACTTTCCTGTCCTGGCATACTTTCTAGCTTCTTTTATGTCCATGCATTTTTTCATGCAGGCTCTCGTGATTCTGTGACTTCTTATGTCTCTTCTAAGTAGGGTCTCATTCACACATTCTAACCATTATTTTCGCGGTCTACCTCTGGGCACGTTGCCATTTACTTTACATTGATACACTTGTTTCGTTAGTCGTTCATTTGGCATTCTCTCAACATGTCCGAACCATCTTAACCGATTTCTTTCCCATGTGTCTACTAGCGTCTCTTCTGCACCACATTCTTTTAGAATTATCTCGTTACTTACTTTGTCCATTAGGGATTTCCCGCTTGTTATGCGCATGAATCTCATGTCAATTGCATTAATTTTACTCTTATCTTTTTTCTTGATAAGTCCATGCCCATGTCATAAGTTTGCCATGTTTTTTTTTTTGATAAGTCCAATGTCCATGTCATAAGTCCATGTCTACCTTCTCGTCCCTAGTAAATAAGCTACCAAGGTATACGAACTTATCAACTTGTTCAATTCTCTCATCATTTAATAAAATATTGCATAGCGTTTTCTCACTCTTTCCTTCGAACACCATAGTCAACAAATGGACAGAAAACTTTTTTTCCTACTCTCAAACTTTTTTCTGTTATTTGCCTTAAGCTAACTATTTGATCCGTACATGACCTTCCTGGCATACACCCACTTTGGACTTCCCAAATCTTTGTTTCTGTTATTTTCATTACCCTACGAATAAGTATTTTTGAATATATTTTACTTACGGTGCTTAATAAGCTAATCCCTCTGTAATTATTGCACTCGCTTTTATCTCCCTTTCTCTTGTATATTGGTACTATAATCGCTTCTTTCCAATCGTCTGGGACGTCTCCCATCTCGAAACATAAATTTATCAATTCGCAAACTCTATGTGGTATGTACTCGCAACCGTGTTTAAGCATTTCAGCATTAATACCGTCTACGCCGGCAGCCTTACCGTTTTTCAAGTTCTTCATTATATCCCTAACCTCAGTTACACAGACTTTTTCAATTGAGTTTTCCAACGCATCGTGTTCAACATCGCAATTGTGGTGTCCTATAGCTTCATCTCCGAATTGTCTCCTAAAATAGTCTCTGAAAGCCTCTAGTATTCCATCTGCATCATATACCATTTCCCCCCTACTATTTCTCATGTTGACAATTTCTGTACTTTTGTTTCCTTTCATTTTTTTATAAAGTAGTTTCCTGCTTCCTTCAAAGTCGTTTTGTATTTTTATCTCTTCTTCTGCTCTAATTGTATCTTTACTTTCTTTAACTAATCGTTTAAGTATCTTGTTTTTGCGTCTATAATCATTTCTACGTCTACTTATTTCCTCGTTGCTAAGACCTGCAATGTTCAAAGTTCTCTTGTACGCTTCTCCTTTTGCTTTTTGGGCAGCCTGAATTTCATGATTCCACCACGTATCACCAGACATTCATCCTACAACTGCGGTACCACACACTTCGATCGCGCATCTAACAAGGATATCCCGTAACATTGTCCAGGAGCCCTCTAAATCTTTGTTTTTTATACGGTCCTCCCATGTTGCCCTATCTATGCTTTCGATTATCTT
>NC_046663.1:76170778-76178390 GCF_010883055.1 Belonocnema kinseyi
CCCCCCCCCCCGCCCCGGTTCAAAATCTCGGCATTATTTTTAGTTTGTAGGTTTAAATTTCCTGTGTTTTCTTTCTTTTATCGTGAAATTATAATGAATTGCTATGAGTTACTTATCTTTAAGTACGTTTCCGAATTTCTCAGTAACTGCATATCGAAGCACAATTTTAAGAAAGTGTATTTATACCAAATTGAAAATTTTCTATTTTGCTTTTTCTCCAACCGAGTATATAAGAGACCGCTCTCTTTCAAATTTGCTACGGAACTGTTAAGTAAAAGAAAAGATAATGTAGGGGTCGACTTGCGACTGCGTCGTATCCGAGAGTCGTTAAAAATCGTCCTGTTTAAGATTCTTAGAAAACCCATAATTACATATATATATATATATATTGAAAGTCAAGAAAATTTCAATTCCAAATGTGCAGAATTGGAGAAATATAAAATGTAGATCCAGAAGAAGAATAAAAAAAAAACCAAAAAGACTCATTTTCAAGAAATATGCATATCCGAATCACAGCCAAAAACAGGTATTTTCGATAAAACAGTTGAATTTTCAACAATATAGATAGACTTTCACTTGAGAAGAAGATGTCAAGCAACTAAAACAGATCAGTTTTCAATCATACATTTGTACCCCCAATTAAAAAAAAATTGAATTTTCCACCGAAAAAAGTATTTTTAAACGAGAAGGATGAATGTTGACAGAATTGTCGAATTTTGAAGAAAATGATTCAGTTTTGAGCCAGGTAGTATAATTTTTGACAAAAAGAAAGAACCATTAACAACAAATTTCATTTTAGGCGTTGGGAATACTGCAGTCTTACTGTCTCAGCATCTTTTGCGGAAATTTACGAGACTTCTGATTACTTTCGAGAATAAAGAGCTACACCTAATAACAAGATTAAAATTTTAGTTTCCAAAGTTTTTCAGGCAGTTCATCGGTTAAAGAAAAATGCATTATTTTCTGAAAATTATGAGAAGCCTAAATGATTTTCAGTTTCAGTGACATTTGTTACATTTTTCAAAGTAGGTAAGAGTTGGTTTTCAAGATAAGAAATTGTCTGTTGTTCTTCCAAGTTCGATAAACTACCATAAATATTTTTCTGAAAAATATGTTAGTCACCAATTTTTTGAAAGCATTGTTATCGCTTTTTCTCAATGCCGATTAGGTATTTGAAAAACTCAGATGAAGGGCAATGTCAAAGAATGTCCCTCATGTGTGCATTACAGAACTGACCCAAATTATGATTCATTAACGCAAAATTTTATTATTACATTTTCAGCTAAACTAATTAATTGTCAACAAGGAAAATGGAATTTTCAATAATATAGTTAGATTTGCTACCAAACTGATAAATCTTTGATAGAAAAAAGTATTCATAACAAAAAGTGTAATAGTTGATATTTTTAGCAAAAAATAAAACTGGAAATATTAATCAAAATTAAAGCAAACTTCTCATTGAGAAGCAAAATTTCTTCCTTTGATCGATTCAAATAGTCAACTTAAATATGATCATTAGTTCAATTTTTTCTTCGGTCTTACGATCAAGTTTGAAATAAAAAGACAAGCAAATCCGAGTCAATGATTTAATCAAAATATAAAAATTCTTTTACACCTCGCGACGTTTCGACCTAATCTGTTAGTCATCCGCAGGCAATACTTGATACAAAATTATTCTCAAAATTAGTGAATTTCAAAAATTAAAATTGTCGTAGAGAAAATTATATCATGAAAAGAAAAGTAAATTTACGTTATATACGATTTTTACACATAACAAAATTGTAGTTTGATGAATAAAAGTGAGACGGCTTGAAATAATTTCCGAAACACATAATTTTTTAATTGGGAAAAACCTCAAAAAAAAAGAGGCTCCCAATAATTAAGGTTACATTTTAAAACACTTGAGCGAACTAACGATAGTCACACGACGGACAAGCAGGGAATGGTGACTGGAAACTAAACTTGGTTTATGTTAAATATGTAGTACAGCGTTTTTAATATAGAAGACCTAATTCTACTTTAGCGAAAATAGCGCTCCAAGGTATTTTAGAAATTTACTATTCGATTTATTATATGATGGTAATATTGAGTAACATTAAGTATTTCTGTTTTTAAATGAATGGAACAGTTCTTATATCTGTTAATGAAAATTGATTCTAAAATTCTACGTTTGTAAGTGTTGTTTTCTTTTACTGAAATCCTTATATTATCAAAGTCAAAATCGAAAAGGTGATCAAAAATCCACGAGTGTTGTGACAAACCTGTGTTCAAATTGCCAATCCTGCAATCTCTTTTATGTTCAGCTATTCTTGTTTTTAACCTTCTACCTGTTTCCCCAATATAAACTTTTTTGCAAGCTTTGCATTTTATTAAATAAACTACGTTTGACATATTTTCAATTTTTTCAGAATCTTTCTTATTTATAAAACAATTTTCCAATTTGTGATTGTTTCTAAAATATACATCAATGTTGAATTTTTTCAAAGCACTTTTTAATCTCTCTGATAAACCTAGTACATATGGTAACGAAACATGTAAATCAGTTTTTTTGTGATTATCCAACCATTTTTTTGTTTTTTTTTGTTTACTGGAACTATTGTAAATGGTAATAGATAATTGTTGTGTTGTGATGTAATTTTTAATTCTTATAAATTTTCTTCTCTAAAATTGAAATCGCTTAGTTTTATGCATCTATCTACTAGTGCTTTTATTAATCCAACTTTTTGGTTAAACTGATGGTATGAATTGTAATTTAAATATTGCCCTGACCATGAAGGTTTTTTGTACCAATTGGCAACTAAACTTCCATTTTCAGTTTTTTTGATTGATATATCTAAATAATTTAAGGTTATATTATTTTCTAATTCAAAAGTAAATTATAAGGATTCTTCCATATTATTGAATGTGTTAATTAATTCTTGAATTTTGTCAGTGGGAACTATAGTGAATATGTAAAACGAAATTGGAAGCAACTGGAGATAGGGGAGAACACATAGGACAACCTGATATTTGTTTGTAAAAATTTTGGCTGAAAGAGAAATCAGTATCTCCGATCGATCCAAACAGTCAACTTAAATATGAACATTAGGTCAATTTTTTCTTCGATCTTACGATTAAGTTTGAAATAAAAAGAAAATGAAATCCGAGTTTATAATTTAATCAAAATATAAAAATTCTTCTACACCTCGCGACGTTTCAACCTAATCTGTCGGTCATCCTTAGGCAGTACCTGATACGAAATTATCATAAAAATTAGCTAATTTAAAATATCAACATTGTCGTAGCGAAAATTATATTATGAAAAGAAAAGTTAATTTACCTTGTATACGATTTTTGCAGCATTTTTGTATGTGCAAAAATCGTATATAATGTAAATTGACTTTTCTTTTCGTAATATAATTTTCGTTACGACAGTGTTAATTTTTTTAATTAGCTAATTTTTATAATAATTTTGTATCAGGTATTGCCTGAGGATGACCGACAGATGAAGTCGAAACGTCGTGAGGTGCAGAAGAATCTTTATAGTTTGATTAAATTATTGACTCGGATTTCCTTGTCTTTTTATTTTAAACTTGATGGTAAGAACGAAGAAAAAATTGAACTAATGTTCATATTTAAACAATGTTAACAAAATATTTAAATTTAGAACGAAATAAGAAAATTTTTTGACTAAAATGATGAAACCAAAAATTAATTTTCAATAAAGTATTTCCAAATTTAACTATGCTATTGAATTTTGTGTAAAACAAGGTTTTTAATCGCTATTAACAATTAGCAAAAAACTGATTGAAACACTCTGTAAATTCCAAATCTTTCCGTTTTACATTCTGAAGTGTAATTTTGTGAAGAGAAATTTGTCAAATTGCAGAATTGAAATGTAAAAAGATCAAATCTTCAGCATAAATACCAAAAATTAACCGTTTGCGCTAAATTTAATTTAATCATGAACAAAATGATTAAATTTTTCTTGCTGGTAAGCTTCAAAAATAAAATTATGACACAAAAACAAAATCATGTAATACGCGTATGTAACAAATATGTGCAAAAAAGGCTGTAAATGGAGCCTTATAGAAAATTCGAATCAAATTAGCTAGTCGAATTTAATACTACCTTGATGAATAGTTTATTTAAAAATATTTTGAAAATAAATTTCTTATATTTTTTTAATGTTAAACAAATATTAAAAGTATGGTCTCAGATTACGACACATGCGGAGAGACATATACTGCAATGAAAAAAATTATCTGCCAATTTTAAAGAATCGTAAGTAAGTGGAAGGAATGGAGTCCTTCATGTTGAATTTACTGGAATTTTCTCGCTATAATGAGGAAACTTCCGTACTCAAATCATATAAGATTTTCTTTAAAATCTATAACAAAATGTTGGAAAATAAGCCGAGTTTTGTTTAAAGTAAGGGTAATTAGTTAGCACATAGCGCGCATAATGTCCTCCCGAATAAAAATGCTTCGACTTGAGTTCGACTTGAATTGCCCCCAATCGAGACATGCTGTAGTCGAAAAGTCCGACTTGAGCATATCTCAGCTTTGAGGCGGAGTCAGACTTCAATTTATGCCTTGGAGACAATGTTTTATGTCTTGAAGACATAAATTTATCTCTAGAGTCGAATTTTAAAGACTCCAACACGTGGTTCGATAATATCAGCCAAGACAAGGCTCGTCTTGAGTCAAGTAAACGTCGTCTTAGCCAAGACAAGGCTCGACTTAAGACAAGTAAAGGCCGTTTTACCCGTCGTGACCATCTAAGTAAGACGAAAGCCTATGTCTCGACTCAGTTTTGAGGCGCAGCCAGACATCGATGTCTTGCAAACGAACTCAAGACGTAACCAAATCGAACTCAAGTCAAAACATTTTTCCTCGGGCTAGTAATTTTAAAACATCAATTCAATCGTGCAAATGGAAGTAAGGCAATATTTTTTGAAAATCATGAGAAGTGTTAATTATTCCCAGGTTTGATGGCATTAGGCATATTTTCAATAATAGATAAGAGCTTGTCCTCAAAATGAGACCTTGACTGCTATATTCTTTAATGAATACCGGCCAAAGAAACTTTTAAACACCGAATTCCAATGAGGCGACTGAAACTGATGCATTATTCCCTGAAAATAATGAGAATTTTCAATGTAATGTTCAACTTTGCTGACTTTTGGCAAACAAGTTTAGAAACATTAATAATTTAAAGGATGGCATCAGCAATGCATTATTTTCTGAAAATCATGAGGAGAGCCAAAAATTAACTTCACAACTTAAAATTTATCCGAATATCGGTGAGTTTCTTCTGTTTTTTCATTACAAGAAATATATTTTGATATACGTGAAGTTGTCTAAATAAAACTTTATCTCTCTAAATCATTACGTGCAACAAATTTTATCATTAGTTTATCTGTGTTCCGATTATGCCACTGGAAGTACTCCTTTATTTTTTGAAATAGAGCAGTTTTAGTAATCAGCGAGAATAATTCTAATCAGGCGTGAAAGTGAAACCTTGTCTGTTTCATTATTTGAAGGAAAAACTACCGAAATGATTTTTGAGAAATACGTTAAACAATTAAGAGCCTAATGACAATGAATAATCTTCTAATAAGAATTGAATCGGTCTTTAATTTTGCACGCATGTGTCAAAAGTTTTTAATACTTATTTTGTGTCCAATTTTCAACAGATATAAAGATCATGGTCGGCTACGCCCGAAACGCCGCCGTTTTAGTTGGCCTCTGGGACATTTTTTTAGGTCAAATTTTTTTTTTTGATAAGATATCCCAATAGGCAATTTCATTGCGCATATTTTTAGTCTTGTGAATTAATGTGATGGTCACCTAAACTTTTGTTAGGACTCAAGGAAGTTTTTTTGAGAAAATCATGCAATTATTTTTTATAGTTTTAAAGTCACAATTGACTTAATATAATATTTTATGAAATTTGTATTACCAAATTTCTATTATTGCAGAACTTGTGGCAAGTTGAACTCAAAAAAATTCGTGTTTTGCGACTAAAGAAAAAAGTAACATTTTCTTGATTATTTCGAAAACTAAGAAAGTCATCACATTTATTTATAGAACTAAAAATATACGCAATAAAATTTCCTATTGGAGTATGTTATGAAAAAATGAAAATTTGGCCTGACTAATTCAGTGTACTATTTTAATGATTTCAACAGAATTAAAAAAATATTAAAAGAATCTAGTTGTCTCATGATAATTAAAAAATGTTGAACAGTTGCCAGTGGGCACAACATTTTAGAACGTAATTGGAACGTCCTAAGAACGTTTCCTGGACGTACAAGTCAAAAGACGTCATTTGAACGTTTTAAAAACTGTCCTAAGTTAGGCCAAATAATGTTCTTATAACGCTTTATGTTCCAATTACGTCTTTGAAACGTCTCTGGAACATTGTATGTTTATGCAACGTTATATGGACTGCCTAAGGACATTTTTAAGCCGTTCTAAAGATGTTCTTTAATGCTTGTGCCCACTGGGTTTAGAGAGTTCAGAAAATTTAAAGGAATTCAGAGTTTTTAGACAATGGAAATAATCTAGAGGTATTAAAAAAATGCAAATATTTAAGAGAATTCATCATATTTGAGAGAATTCAGAGAATATTAAATGAAATTTGGAAATTAAAAATAATGTATGTTGCATTGGACGAATGACATTCACAACATTCTGCAAATTTGAAATTACATGGCCTCAGGTTTTTTACGCGCACACTCTCGTCATCGCTTACATGAACTTTCGCCCATTTAACGCGTGTTTCTAATGGTTTAATCTTTTATTTTTTAACGCTTATTAATTATTTACTGCAAAACAAATTTTTATTATCATTTTCGACTCAATTATTTATAAGGAATTAAAAATTATACAAATGTATCTTGAGTACTGGGACACCTGTATATTTGTAGGTCTCGACCAGCACAAGTGCATCAAGAATTATTTCCTAAAGTTATAGCGAATTTAGCCGACAGGCTTTTTTCTCATATTTTGTACGAAGTTATTTTGTCGTTTGGACGGAAAAACTCAAATAGATATTAAGTTTTCAAAATTGAAATGCTATTTGATCGATTCAAAACACATTTTAATCTTTTTCAAAAATTCTTTTATCAATCGTTTGCACGCCAATTGATCGCAATGGGATAATCATTTTAAAGTTTTGAACCTTGAAATTTTAGCAGTCATCGAATAAGAAAGTCATTAGCACCATGCTTGCGACCGACGTCTCCTCAAGTGGAAATGGCATTGTTTGGTCAGACGGGTATAATATGATGAGTCAGACATCCTGAGAAGAAAATTGTTTTAAAAATAAAATTTTTAGGAGACGTGCATGATTTCAGCCCTTTCCCATTAATTTGTAGCGGGAATAAAATTCTACTTTCCAGGGGTAGAAAGTGACTATGCACAAATCGTAAAACATTATACATATGTGACCGCGGATTTTGCAATAATCGGCTCCGTCACCACAAGGACTTCTAAAATTATAAAAAATTTTAAAAATTATTCAAATTTCTGAATTTAATAGAATCTTTCATATTTATTAATTCTAAAATTATGTAAATTTAAACATTTTAGATTTTTATAAAATATTCAAATTCTCAAAAATTTTA
>NC_046663.1:76178490-76187656 GCF_010883055.1 Belonocnema kinseyi
TTTTCTGCATCCACTCACCCTTATTTCCTCCACCAAAGCCAAAAATACACCACTTGACAAAAAGAGTTCTTTCGCGATCGGTACCGGAAACGGAAGCCTATATATATATATATATATATCTGTTTGTTTCATAACAGCGCACGATATAAAAAAATGTCAAAAGAAGAAAAACATTTGTTTATTAAAACTCTGCAAAATTACCATGATTACTTTTTTAATTTTCTTACAAAATCAAAAATTTAGAATTTTATAGCATAAGCAATACTGAAAAATCAACAATATCAGTATTGTTTTTGCAGCATTGTTTGTACCCTAAAAAAGCTTTTAAAAATGTTTATCCAATACCATTTGATAGGACTTATTTTTTTTTGTTCTTTGAAAAATCATATTAGAAATAAGATAACTAAATTTTGGACAAACGACACAACCTACGAAAAAATATGAATATAATGCAATTTTGCACCAAAAGAGATCTAGAAATTTTTTATTAATAAATTCTTGATAGGACGCGTAGTCTGCAGCCAGAGACCGCATCCCGCTCATTCTGATGTTCTTCGGTTAGCCAACTGTTAATATCTTCAGTGACCGACCTACCGTAAATGATGCCTACAACTGGCCGATATTTCATTGCCCCTGATCCCACTGTGTCTAGGGATTCAGAGCAGAGAGACTCGGTTTTCTGTCGCTAGCTTAGTCAGTGCCTCAAAGCACTCCTGTATTAGCAGCGACGTAGTCGTCATTCCATTCAGAGCCGTGATAGAAGCCCTGCTATCTCAGCAGATACGAATGTTTCTTTTCCCGCCGTACTCCATTGCCTTATAGGCGCACTGGAGCAAGGCCATAATCTCAGATTGTAGAACTGTTGCGTAGGACCCCATCGCATTTGTGAAGCCTATTCCTTTCCTTTTACGGTATACACCTGCTGCAGCGTTCTCTTTGTCCTGGAGCCATGTGTAAACCAGTCGTCTCCTTCACTGGGCAGGTGTGCCATTTCGCATAACTGTCGAGAAACTGCTATCGTTTACCATATTTAGTCTCTAGGCCGCCTACGCAGCCGCGGCTTTTATGGTGAGATGGAGGGGCTTCAATCCCATTAGTGCCCCCAGGGCCATCGTAGGTGTCGACTTCGAGGCACCAGTGATACCTTTCAGAATCAATCCCCTGATTCTTTCCAGTCGGGACTTCACAGTAGAACGTTCGACCCTGGTCCACCAGACTACTGCCGCATAGGTTAGTCTGGGTCGCAGGATCGCTGTGTAGATCCACATAAGTGTCTTCGGTTCCAAGCCCCAGCTTTTTCCTATGGCTCTTCTACAGAGCCAGAGAGTCGCTACTAGCTTCTTGCACTTGTTTCCAAAGTGCTCGTTTCATGACAGCCTCTTATCAAGGATAACTCCTAGATATTTGGCTTGCCCTTTGATTTCGAATTTTTGTCCCCCAAGTTTCAATATACCCATAGTTCCCCACTTGTAACTTCTGGTGAACACAACTGCATCCGTCTTACTCGCATTAACGGATAGTTTAGTCCCCTTACACCATGAATCAACTATTCTTAGTGTTTGCTGCATTACTCCGAAGAGCGCATCCAGATACTGGCTGCGCACGATAACTAGTATATCGTCTACATAGCCTACGACATGGAACCCTGAATCGTGAGTAGATGAAGCAATTCATTCACTACCAGGCAATACAGCAAGGGAGATAAAATTCCCCCCTCTGGACATCCCGAGTCAACGGTTCCACATAAAGTGGTGTCACCCTTGGTCGTGGTTAGATTCCTATTGGCCAACATGTGGCAGGTCCATTCCAGGACTGCAATAGGCACCTCATGTGCGATCATAGACGTCCTGATCACCTCTCCAGAGGTGTAGTTAAAGGCACTTCGATGTCCATGAAGGTTCCAAACGCTAGACCTTTCTGCTTTAGTTGTCCTTCAATTAGGTAAACTGCAGTGCTCAGGGCCACCTCGGTCGAATGATCAGCCCTATAGGCGTGTTGTTGCTTGTGAAGAGGACTACTTGACAAGACCTTATCGCGGATATATCTGTCCACGAGTCTTCTCACTGTTTTAGTAGCAAAGATGTGAGGCTATTGGGTCGGAAATCCTTGAGTGAAGTATAACCGATCCTGCTAGTCTTCGGAATAAAGACTACTTTCGCACCCCTCCATGCCGCCGAAACATAACCCAACGTCAGACTAGCCCTAGCAAGTCTCACTAAAGGCTCAATGACGATCTCACCAGCTCTCTGTAATAGGACTGGGTATATACCATCCGGGCCGCGAGACTTGTAAGGACTGAAGGATTTCAGGGCCCACCTGACTCTGGCTGGGGTCACAATCTCGTTGGCTAGCCGTCGTTTCGGACCCAATTGGGTTACAGGCGACTTTGATGACCTCAGAGCTGCCGCCCTCCCATCTCCTAACTTTCTGAAGCACGAAAAATGTGCCCTGATCAGGTGAGCCAAGGTATCCCCGTCCGACTCTGAGTAATCCGGGCAATTTTAGAGTCCCGAAAATAGCAACCGGATTTCGAGAAAGCAGCTTGTCCAGTATGGCCGCCTCTGCTCCCTTCTCGATATCAGTGCAAAAGTTGGTCTAGCTTTCATGCTTTGCCTTGCGTATTGCACTCCTATACTCATCCCTCATCGATGTGAATGAAATCCACAGTTAATTCGTTTTGCCAGAACTGGCACTTATGAATCTTTCTCTGGTTTGCCTGGGAAGCTTTTCGAGTTTCGAATTCCACCAGTGTGCCTCTCCAGCCTTTCGGACTTTCGAAAACCGACAATTACTTTCATAAGTGGATTTGATGGCTTCCGTGAAAAACTCGGCTACCATCTCCAGGGTATCCACGTCTCTAATTGACCTGGGCATCCGTGAAAGAGCACTTCTTAGCTCTGTGGAAAACTGACCCCAGTCCGTTCTTCTTGGATTTCTGACTCGTTTAGGGCCGGTGGGCACAGCGGATTTCAAAATGAACTCTATCAGTGAGTGATCTGAGAGAGTGGGTTTGTCTGAAACTCTCCTCTTCTTGATGTTATCTGTAAAACTGCCAGTACAGAGAGTGATGTCAATGACTTCCTCCGTGACCGAATTACCAAACGTCAGGGTAATCGTAAAGAATAACATTACATATTTTATTTTTGATGGTGAAAAGAGACACAAGGCCAGAACAAAAATAACAGACCAAAGTTGTTTATCAAAAAAACAACTATAAATTTCTTAGTGTTTAGTTTTTGTTAAGATGCGTATTTTTGGTCCAAATCGCAAAACATAAAATTGAAAATAAACAAATCATTTTTTTGGAAAACGGCAGGAGGTAAAATAGAATGTTAATTAAAAAATTGTTTCTTCATAGGATGCGCACTTCTTTCAATTATAAAAACACGACAACAAAAATATATTTATTTGTTTCAATATCAAAACATATCATTGAATAAAATAATACGAAATTATTGAAATGATACATTTTTCCGCAACTGGGATTTAAACGAATTCCCCCAAAAAAGTACAAATAATTAATTAATCATGAAGAATAAAATTCGTACTTTATTTCGCAATGTATACATGAGCAGTCTCAGACCAAGATACATGATTAAATATAATATACATTTGATATAATATATTTGAACTCAATGTAGAAAAGTTTGCACTTTGGACTTAATCAAGTGCGAGGTATGATAAACGTGATAACACTGTATTCGTTAAAGCCGAAGGAGCTTTAACAAAAGAGAATTCATAATCAACACATGGCAATTGTTGATACATTCGACCTTCAGTTTTAAAATGCCTGTTCACAAATGTGCAAGATATCCAATAATTTACTACAAATTTAATAATGATTAAATTGTAAATAAGGTAGATGCTCTGGTGATCGTCACTGCATTAGTTATCGTAAGATGGCCCAGTATTTTTCATATTAAAAGATTCGTTCTTTTCGCGTGTGATAAAACTTGAGACTTTTGTTATGTTTAAATATTCTTTAATCAAATTAGTTTAATTTTCTCATGTTAGCTTGGTTATGTGCCTGACGATTACTAACGCATATGCATAGTTTGAATTTTAATCGTGAATAAAAATTGAATCCAATTAGATATGATGTTGAGTAATTAAAATTAAGTTTTTCTATATCTACTTTAATCATTTAAGCCCTTTGTGAAAATAAAAATTGAGTCTTAAATAGAATTACAAGCATTTTCAATTTCCAATTTGGCTTAAGGTGATGATCACAAGTTCATTTTATTTCGACTGTTCGAAAAATTTCGATTATTTTAAAATTTAACCTCCAAATACTATTTACCTCTTTATAATATTATTTTTAGAGAAATTCTAACTTGAAGAAGGCAAAAAGATGTTGCTGAAACGTTCTTGTAAATGCATTTGTATGATTAATGATCGTGTAATTAAATATATAAGCTTGAAATTATATTTAATTTCAAATTTGGATTAATTTAATCTAATAGTCGACTGTAAAGACATCTTGTTGTTGTTTAAACCTTCACCTATATATTTTACTTAATTACAAGACAGAATGCCAAAAATTTGACAAATATTGTGAGACACGTTACACGATGTCATTTACACATATGTAGAAGATTTTTTTTAAACGAGCAAACTAAAAATAATTGAGATATATGGAATTTGGGGGAAAAATGCTTTAGAAAATCTTGTAATCAAAGAAATGTATTACACTAAACACAAGCGTATGATATTCCATTTACATGATATTATCTATTTTTCATTTTTGCTCATAGACTACTTAATAGAGAATAATCAAATGAATAAATAAATATATTTTTGTTTATGTTTTTCAAGTCATCACTGTTTTATACTCGGAAACCTGCGCTCTTCGTAAACAGGTGAGTTTTTCTCTATAATTAGAACAGTTTTTAAATTCGAATTGTATGTATAACACAGGAAGTCTGTGATATATACGTTTTCTTCTAATTAAAATAAAATTTCCAGAAAAAACCTTGGGGCGTGCGCAAGTGTAACTTTCGTTGCGTTTCACCGTGGGACCAAGTGGCGAAAATTTTGCCGAAAGTAAAAAAAGAAAAATTTTTTAAATTAGTTTTAAAAGTTGTGATTTTCTCACTGATGGTTTTTTGCTCTCCAATTCGAAATAGTAATTACTAACAAATCTGTGAAATGAAACCCCAAAATAATCTATATATTTCTTTAAAATATCACTAAATGTAGCGAAAAGTATAAAATGTTCTTAAAATAGGCCAAATTCTTTTAAACTTGGTAGCTGGTTACAAATCTGATTTGAAAAACTTAAAAAACAGAATGGCGGCTCCAATATGGCGGGCAATTATACTAATAAACTTTTGATTCTTTTCAAAATTGGTATAAGAGGGTTTTTGAGGTCGCTAATTACGAATACGATGTCCGCCATATTGAATCCGCTCTTATTTTTTTATATGTTTGACATTGAATTAGAAATATTACAGCTCAAAATCCCTGTTATAACAATTTTTTAAAAGAATCAAAAGTTTATTTAGCATACTCGCCCGCCATATTGGATCTGCTATATTGTTTTTCATGTTTTTGACATCGGATTCGAAATAAGCAACTATGAAAATCCCTTTCTACCAATTAAAAAAAAAATTACTTAGCATACTCGTCAGCCATATTGGATACGCTATTTTTTATATCTATGATGTTCGATTTGTAATAAGTGACCCTAAAAACCCCTGAGTAACATAACTTGGCCCATTTCATAAACATTTCATACTTTTGACTAGGATTTCGCGATTTCGTCCCATAGTGCGGTGTAAGTCGATATATATTTACGCGGTCATTTTCATATTTAAAGGTGATTGATTTACTCAAAAATGTAGTACAAATTAAAATGTTTTGAGAACTATCGCCTTCTTGACGAGACCTTATACCTATGAACAATCCCAATAATAATAATTGAAGTTTGAATGCGGATTCTTCTAGTTCTGACATGTAAGGCGAAATTACATTTATCATGATAAACAAGTACAATCCCTTTGGTTGCTTACCATTTAGCTTAAGTTGTAGAGATGTCGTTGAAAGAACAACGTTTTTACAATAAAAAAAGGATTTCTTGGGAAACAGAACAATTTACTGTGAGAAAATTCTTTATAATTGAAGCACTTTTTAATTACAAATAAAACTTGATTTGAAATACTGGTAAATTTTACAATTATTTTCAAAAGCAAACTGAATAGCTTTCATTGTACTATAATGCATAAATATTTGAAACGATAAAATGCACACAAAAATGAAAGTATAATTAATAGTCACGACCTTACCTATGATTTACTTTACGTGCACAGTGAACCCTGGAGATGTGATCTCCGGAGTTAGGGCTTCCGACCATTCAACCCGCGCCACGGATATGTGTTAAAGGAGCTTCGGGGGGGGGGGGGGGGGGGGGGGGGGGGGGGGGGGGGGGGGGGGGGGTCACTAAGGCGTGACAACACAGGAGCGTTGCTGTAAGGTGCTGTACCCTGACAGCCTACGTGTGTGACTGATTGATGACGTTACGGTAGTTTACTTAAAGCTGTAGGCAAACACACAGCGAATAAGCACTTTGGCGAGCTTACGTTGAGCAACATTGAAGCTTTCATGTCTAAAACGAATTGTAGAGATAGAACTTGTCGACTTCTTTCGTCCGCTTCAATGAGCAAGTCTTTGAACTTGACAACAGCGCCATCTGACACTCGAATATATATCGCTGAGAAGTATCTTGAGCAGATAATGTAAAATTTTAACAAAAAATTTTATATTACAATTTTAAATTAATTATTTACCATAAGATTTCTTGTTAATATCTGATTTAAATTCAAATTTCTTCTGAATTAGTGGCGCTGTCGTTACTAACCTACAGGTTCTACGAATCGACAATGAAAACAAATAATAAGTGGGGCAGAGTACTTAAAGTGTTTCCATCTAAAGTTAATTTTTTTGGATCGGATTGAAACTTGACTGGAATATATTCCTTGTGGGCATACATTAATCAATCAAACGATACATTGATTTATCAACCGGTTGTCAATATACAAGGGCCTGAAATATTCACTTTTTCACGCGTTTCTTCAACTTCGTGTTGGTGCAACTTCTTTTGGGATGATCCGATTGGACTTTTATTGTAATATTTTAGAAAGCTCTTTTCATATACTATCAGACTGTTATAACGATATTCTTTTTAAAACATTTTTATATCTTTGTTTGTTTGAAAATCAAAATTCAAATTAATCTTTAAAAAAAACTATATTTAAACGTTTCTTGCTCTATTTCAAATTTTTTTTTCATACTCTTTAAGTTCATGTAGAATTAAAATTGGGCCGGAAATGTTTTCTTGGTGAAATTCATTTTTTCACGCTCGAGAGTACCACGTTAAACTTCCGCAGCGCTCGAGTACGAATACTGTGTGGTCTAATGTGCCCTTAAATTATATTTAAGTTTTTTGAGATGATTATCCGCCCGTACGATATCCACTCAATGTCCTGTATGGGATATAAAATATTTGAGTAATGGAATCCAATATTTCTGAAATGTCTATTAATATTCGGTTTCTTTCAAAATCCTATGCAGTCACTTATAACTGCGCGACAATTTTCGCAAACTGACAGCCATGATGGAATTTACCTGAAAGTGACTTTATAGGGGACTTCACCATTATTGTATTTTACAATGTTATACTTTGTATAAGATCTCCGGAAAAATACCTAATATTGTTAAATTATTTCTTAGATATGTCTGAATTTCCAGTAATACGAGTATACTATAAATGATGAAATTGGCATATCTTGGGAACATCCTTGGCATATAAAATTGAGACATTAATGGGATATCCTGAGCATATTCTGAGATATCATTGGAACATTCCAGGGATATCGAGATTTCCGCCCTATGCGGTATTATTTGCGATATCCGATTGCGATTAATTTATTTTTTATTTTTAAAAAAATATACAAAAACATTTTTTGAAAATTATCGTTATAATACTTTTAAAGTACATGAAAAGAGCTTTTCAAAACACAATAATAAAAGTCCAATCGCGTGATCCCGAGAAAGGTTACACTAACCTGAAGGTAAGAAACTCGTGAAAAAGTGAAAATTTCAGGCCCCTGTATATTAACAGCCGGTTCATAAATGAACCTATGGTTTGGTAAATTAATGTAGGTCCACTCGGACTATAATTCAGCCAATTTTTTACCCGATAAAAAAAAACTAATTATAGTTTGAAACACTTGACGTATTCTTCCCCAAGTATTAGATAGACAGAGAGAGAGAGAGAATGATCGTTTCGAAATTGAAGTAACACTGTCATTGGAACATAATCGGATCTTGTCTGACCTCTTCGTATGTCTGATTATGGAACTGCGTCATGATTATGCATTATTTACAGAAGATCATGCCTTCCACTTGAAGGTTTTTGTTTACGAAGTATTTGGCTTCTGAATTCATTGTTGCAAAAGAAGTGTTTTGTTTTGGATGCTTGATGTCTTCAAGTGTTTAAATCAAGCAAGACAGAGTTTGTGAACTATTTATTAGAAAGGAAGCTTTCCTTTTAGACGAGATGATCAACGACTCGCAAACGTTTAAAGAACGTAAGCAGGGAACACATTTATTTCTACTTGTGACAACAAACTTTCTGTACGATTTCCGTTAAATATTTAGTTTACCCTTGTCTGCGATTTATAAGCGATTCATACGCCCCAGACTGTCTACCCGAGTAAAAACGCTTCGACTGGAGTTCGACTTGAGTTCGACTTGAATTCGACTTGGTTATGTCTTGAGTTCGTTTCCAAGACATCGATGTCTCTCTGCATCGCAAAACTGAGTCGAGACATAGGCCTTCGTCTTACTTTTATGGCCACGACAGTTAAAACGGCGGTTACTTGTCTCAAGTCAAGCCTTGTCTTGTCTGAGATGGTCGAACCTTTTTCGGCTCATAAATGAGATTAAAAATGATAAATGGAAAATTTGTAATTATTAAATTAGTTATTTTCAATTAAAAAATTTAGAATCTATGGGTCCTAACAAGTATAAACCTTAAAAATTGTTTTAAAAAACATGCAAATTTTAACTTTCTAGAAGGATATCCTAAGCCGTTAGAAATACGTAAAAACAAACAACATTTTCGGTATCATCGTCAAACAAGTATAATACAAATGAAAATCAGTAA
>NC_046663.1:76187756-76204330 GCF_010883055.1 Belonocnema kinseyi
GATTGTTTAATCATTAACAAAGATGAACTTTTATGATAGCCAGATGACCCTTTTTGTTAGGGCAAGTATAACTCGAAGTTATAAAACGCTCATGTTTGAGTCATAAAAATTCGACTCAAGAGATAAATTCATGTCCTCAAGACATAGAGAATTGTCTCCAAGGCATAAATTGAAGTCTGGCTCCGTCTCAAAACTGAGGCATGCTCAAGTCGAAGTTTTCGACTTCAGCATGTCTTGATTGGGGGCAATTCAAGTCGAACTTAAGTCGAAGCATTTTTATTCGAGTACTTTCGAAGCGAACCTGACTTCAGGGAGTTCGATCCACTGTCAGCCCTAAATCCGATGCATGACCGCAGCCAGGATCGACATTCTGGAGGTGCTCGAGAGTTTTCTGGGTGCGCTAAAAAAGGACGGATAATGTTTTCTGAGCGTTCGAATTGTAACGCTCTGCCCAACTCAGGGGGCCCTTAGCGCCCTCTCGCGTCTGCCTGGCCACGGCCCTGAACCGATATCTCCGTGGTTCACTGTACTTAACCTTCAAACCCGAATAAAGTTTTAGATAAGCAAATCATTCACAAAGTTAAAAAGCTTTATTAAAATTAAATTCAAGGTAAATTATGCTATCTATTGGTTTGAACTTATTTTTTAAACTGCAAAATAGAACAAAAATGTTTGGAAATTGTCTTTATTGAATTTTAAAAATTCTGTACATAAAAGCTAATGTAGATGAGGGTAAAATATTCTAATACATGTACATTCAAATTAAGTAACATTTTTCTAACAGCTTATTCTAGGTTAGAACCTACAAGAATTGGCAATCAGATTTTAAGTGTCACTTGTGTAATAACATAAATAATTTTTTTTATAGAGGGAAAGTCCTGAGAAGCTTTGTTTGTATGATTATGGTCAATACAGAACTTTCACTAAACCGGAATACGAATGCTACACAAAAAACTGCCTTCAAGGTAAGTACAGAAGTTAAAAATTGATTTCCTTTTAAAGGTTAATTTTTGTAATTTGTAAAATTTCGATTTTACCATCGTTTCCCAATTAAAAAATTGAATATTTAACATCATATTAATCTCCAGCGTTTTTATACTAATACAAAATATAACATAAAAGTTGTAGATATCCATGGGCGTTGAAAAAATATGTTATTTTTATTTAAATTATATAGTGAATCTCGTAATTAATATTAATAACCATTTCAGCTGCAATACAAGTACATCCTGGAAAATGTACTAAAACGTCTGGCTATGTGTATTCCAAAACAGGGTAGCCGAATAAAAATGTTTCAACAGACGTTTAAGCATATATATGTCAATTTTTGTGCATCAAGACGTTAATAACTCGTGGTCAAGAACAATAAGGATTTGGGATTTGCGATGATCTCTCAATTGACAATCACAAACGAATGTACTAAAATACAAAATTCTATCGTCGTAATAAAACAATCAAGTGTGATCATTTAAAATGTTTCATAATTTTCCTTGTTTACATAGACAGATTATAATTAGTGCTGAGATCTTTATAATATTTTTACTCAATATTGTAAGCTAGTGAATTCACCAATGTCAAAGATTCTTTTATCTGAACTAAATATATCAAGTAGCGCATTGAATTGTTTGTGAAATTTATCGCGCTCGCAAGTATTCCAATTATTATTTACTTTTATATTTGTGTCAAAAATGTGCTAAAAGTTTTAAGAAATTAACATTTCCGGTATTTTCAGTGCAAGCCAAAACTAATATATTGAAAATAGCAAAATTATGTACTTCTTTATCAAATAGGTTTGAATAAACTATAACGGTTTTCCAAATTCGAAGTTTTTAAAAAATAGCCATGAATATCTGGTGAGATATTTAAAGTTGATTATTCTAAGAAAGTAAGAACTAGCACTTAGACATAAAAGCGTGCAAATATCGGATTGTTTTTATTTTGTGTTGAAGAATTCTTGATTGCTATTTAACCTATTCAAGCTTCAAGATCACATTCTTTTACATCCATTTTCTTTTAAAAATATGGGTCCAAAATATTTTTTATTTTCCTTCATTTAGCAGCACGTATTAGTGATTAAAATATAATCGAGTTGACATAGGTTTGGTTACAGATTGGCAATCCACAAGTTGTGCAAGTTTTATGGAAATTTTTTAAATATTCAAACTAAATTTGTTGGCAGGTTAGGGTTTGCGAGTCAACTTGGGTAGCAATAATATGCATAGGTATATACATCTTTTTAACTAATCCCCAAATCTTGGTCCAACTGTAATTGTACATTTTATTTTAAGAAGAGATTTATACATAGTTTAAATATTTTACCAAGAATAATGTTAACGAAATTATCTAATTGTATACTCGGTCAATAATAGCTCCTAGGACCATGGCTTAAGCTTCTTTTTAAAAAAATTTTGTAAAATAATGAAATTCTTTTCATACCTATTTTAATGGTTTAAGAAAACGTATACAACATTCGTATAAAGCTTCACGTAAGTTTTGCATGTACTAGAAAATTGTGGAAACAGAAAAATTGTTAGTAAAAAAAGTTCCAGAGGTCGTATTTTTAAACCGCTTTTATAAATTCTTTTTCTAAATTTACGCTTGATACATTTCGAAGTGTTCTTATGCAAACAATTAAAAAAGATCAGCCTTTGCTGATTTAATTAAAAATCTGCAAAAAAAATATATTTTTGTCCTGCCTTTAATTTTTTTTATTTACTGACATTTCCTCAAAAACAAATAAAATTAGTATATTTGCTTTCGATCAAGGGAAATTTTCATTGTAGATAAATTTAATTAATTTCTTTAATTGTTAATGGATTATAAACAAATTAATGGGTAAAACTGCTATCTGCTTTATTTTTGCTGTTTGAATGCATTTACATACTGTTTTTGTCGTTAAGTTACGTAACATTAACCATCAACTTCAACTTTTAGTTAATTTGAAGGAAAATTTTTTAAAAGCTGAATTAAGAAAAAGAAGAAAAATTCCAATGTTAACCATTTTTCCGAACAGTTAGACAATCAGAAAGATTCAATCCGTTTTCAATTCTTCTTATCGCATGGATTTAACATCTAAAAAAATAATCAATTCAAAAGGGTTTCTATCTTCTGCAGACATAAAAGCGGGAAAAACTGTCGGAACAAAGGGACTTTTGCGTGAAACACTTTTATAACAATGATGATAGTAGTCGTAAAATGCGAGGGAAAAACAAATGTGTATCCGTGAAAGTAACCGGAGTGAAAATAAATGTTCAATAACGTTCAGTTTTATATCATTTGAGACAGTTTTGTGAAATTTTTATGATCTCTTTTCCTTCGTAAACAATTGAATTTTCAAAATTTGCAGAGTCAAGACAGAAAAAGTATGTGCTGTCTGGAAAAAGTGGTACGCTCAACGTTTGCATCTGAATTTCCCATCAGAACGCTAAACTTATGTTTATTGGTGTGAATATAAAAAAATTAGCTAAGACTAATTCTCTACCATTTCCAACCGTCAAGCATTTGATAGCCCAGTGGATTTGTAATTCTCCACAAATAGCGTGTTATTTTAATGAATGGTAGAACTGTCCCGGCGATGAAAATCTTGAACTTCTCTTACAAAGAGCCTACGCTTAAACTTTGTTGAATATATTAAAATTAAACACTAGTTAAACGTGGATGGATCAGATTAAGGAACTGTTGTGGCCTTAGTACAATATTTTATTAACATCTTAAGCGAAGATATGAAGCGTCTTCTTCGAAATAATTTTGTTCCTAAACAACAAAGTATGTATATTAATAGCGAGAAGCATAATTTATTAGTGGGTCAAATTCTTGTTCAACTATATTTTGCTGGAAATCACACAATTGATTTACAAGATGCTTTTCAAGGTAAGCATTAGTCAAAAAGAAAAATGACTGTTCATCCTTTTGTAACGTACTTCAGAACACTTAAAGGTGAATTAAAACACGCAAGTTACGCTATAATATCAGATATAAAAGAACAAAATACGATATCTTTTCCACGAAAAATGTAGAAACTGCTGTGAACTTTGTTATATAAAATTCAGATAGTTCAGCGGCACAGTACAAAGACCGTATGAACTTTGCCAACTTAACACTCCACGAGGAAGATTTCGAAGGTAAAGCGGAATAGAATTCCTATGCAACTGCACATCGCATTGGTGGAATTCTCCAAAGGACGGCTGCCAAAGCAAAACTTTAGCGTTTGTAGGGTAATCAAATAAAAAATGCTAGAGAAATGTACGACTGAATTTAAGGGCATTTTAAAGACATTTATATCAAATTCTGCAATAACGACAAATACAAAGCAAAAGAAGCACTTTTTAGCTGAAGATTTAAAAATTGTAATACAATTGAGGTTGCAGAACAAAAACACGCCGTCATTCCCATTTCGAATACCGAAGTGATGACAAAGCTTTTTTCTAATTTTGAAGGCTTTAATATAGTACCCGTATTTAAAAACAGGAGCACTCGTAAAATACGTAAAACATGCAAGTTTCGTGAAACTAAATAGTGCGTTCTTTATTCCATACTAACGTTTTTATATACATGTCGCTTTCCGTAATTCAGTTGTTTCATATTGTATTTAAATACTAAAAAATTGTTGTTAAGAAAGGTGTTCGCATTTACTTATTAATTTTATAAATCAATGTGTTTAATTAAAAGCATCGATGTTTCTGAAGAGTCAAAGGACCGCGTTACGCCACGCGGTAGCCGCGTCGCGTTGCGTCGCTTCGTCGTGTAGAACATTACGTTTTATTTATTTTCTCATTAAAAGGGCTGTGTACTAGCGTGGTAACTCTGAGTTGAGTGTGCGAGAGAGACAGAAATATGATAAGCACGCCCAGAAGCGTGGAGCTTGTTAGTGACAAAAAAAATTTTGACAGCCAATCATAGTTGGAATATTTTCAGAAAAAAAGGGTACGTAGTAAAAAAGTTTGAAAAAATTGCCTGGCAGAAAGTCATCACCAGGAGACCGTCACCTTGGGTCAGGCATTGTCTGGAAACCGCTACCCTTGTGGCGGGTAGTAGTTTGTCGAGCGAACGGTTTTCGGCCTCGCGAGACCTTCCCATTATTTGGAATTAGACACAGCTGAGATAAATCCGAATTTTGAACAATATTAATTAATAAAATTTTACTATACTGCATTAGCATCGCTATATTATTCTGAGTAAATCAAAAAAATGTTGATAAAAATCGGTCAATATTTTCAATCTCAGCCGCATAGGTTCCAATTCCCCAAAACGGAAGGTCCATCCACTCAGCACCGCCAACAAGGGAAATTATAAAATGGAATACGACATATATTTTTTGCTTTTTTCTTTGCTCATTTTATGCTAACAAAAAAATTTTTTGCTCTTTAAACTTCGGAGAAAAGGGTGGCGCCTAAGTCATACATACCCTCCCCTCGGCATCACAAACGTTTTGCATGTTGTAAAACCACCTTGAACAATATGTTAGTCGATATTTTTTTCCTCTCTTTTTCTTTACGATAATGCGTAATACGTTACACAAAAACTACCCCTAAGTCATACATAACCCCCCTCGTCAAAAAAAACGTTTCAAAAGTTGGAAAACCACCTTGAAGAATGCAAAAATGATTTAAAACTCCAAATTAATTACATGACACTTGACAATTTCCCTCTCTTTATAATTTTCCTGAAAAACTACCCTTCCAGGTTAACGTATGAAGCAGCACATTTATATGTATGAAAAAAGCATTGAAAACAATCAAACTTAGAAGAAACTGTTAGTTGATATTTTTTTGCTCTTTTTTTGCTCTCTGATAATATATAATATGTTACCCAAAAACTACTCCTAAGTCATACATACCCTCCCCTCGGCATCAAAAACGTTTTGCATGTTGTAAAACCACCTTGAACAATGTAAAAACGATTTAGAACTCCAAATTAATTACATGGTACTTAGAAATTTCCCTTCCATTATAATTTCCCCAAAATTACCCTTTCACGTGATCGTATGCCACAGAACATTTATATGTATGAAAAAAGCATTAAAAATAATTAAACTTAGAAGAAACTCTTAGTTGATATTTTTTGCTCTTTTTTTGCTCTGCGATAATATATAATGCGTTTCCCAAAAACTACCTCTAAGTGGAAGAAGAATTTTTCGGAGAAATTATAAAAAGGGGGGAATTCTCAAGTGTCATGCAATTAATTTGGTGTTCTAAATGATTTTCCCATTGTTCAATGTGGTTTTCTAACTTTTTAAACGTTTTTGATTAAGAGGGAAGGATATGTATGACTTAGGCGGAGTTTTTGGGTAACGTATTATACATTATCGAAGAGCAAAAAAAAGAGCAAAAAAATATCAACTAACAGTGTTTTCTAAGTTTTATTATTTGTATGCTTTTTTCATACATATCAATGTTACGCTGCATAGGTTCACGTGGAATGGTGGTTTTTCAGGAAAATTATGAAGAGGGGGAAATATTCAAGTGTCATGTCATTAATTTGAAGTTCTAAATCATTTTTGCATTGTTCAAGGTGGTTTTCCAACTTTTAAAACGTTTTTGATGACGAGGGGTATGTATGTATGACTTAGGGGTAGTTTTTGGGGAAAGCATTATACATTATCGCAGAGCGAAAAAAGAGCAAACAAATATCAAATAACAGTTTCTTCTAAGTTTTATTATTTTGTATGCTTTTTTCATACATATATATGTTCCGCTGCATAGTTTCACGTGGAAGGGTAGTTTTGAGGGAAATTATTATGAGAGAGAAATTTTAAGGTTTTATTTTATTAATTTTGAGCCCTAAATAATTTTATATTGTTCAAGGTGTTTTTTAAACTTTTAAAACGCTTTTGATCACGAGGGGTGAGTATGTATGACTCAGGGATAGTTTTTCGGGAGCGTATTATATATTATCAGAGAGCAAAAAAAAGCAAAAAAATATCAACTAACAGTGTTTTCTAAGTTTTATTATTTTTTATGCTTTTTTCATACATAATTATGTTCCGCTACATAGGTTAACATTTAAGGGTAGTTTTGCGGAAATTATAATAAGAGGGAAATTTTGAAGTTCCGTTAAATTAGTTTAGAGTTCTAAATCATCTTCGCATTTTTCAAGGTGGTTTTCCAACTTTTGAAACGTTTTGGATGACGAGGGGAGGGTATGTATGACTTAGGGGTAGTTTTTGGGGAACGTATTATACATTATCAGAGAGCAAAAAAAGGGCAAAAAAATATCAACTAACAGTTCCTTCAAAGTTAGACTATTTTTAATGCTCTTTTTATACATATATATGTTACGCAGTATAGATTCACGTGGAAGGGTAGTTTTTTGGAAAGTATAATGGAAGGCAATTTCTAAGTACCATGTAATTAATTTGGAGTTCTAAATCATTTTTACATTGTTCAAGGTGATTTTACAACATGCAAAACGTTTTTGATGTCGAGGGGAGGGTATGTATGACTTAGGGGTAGTTTTTGGGTAACATATTATATATTATCAAAGAGCAAAAAAATGAGCAAAAATATATCAACAAACAGTTTTTTCTAAGTTTGACTATTTTCAATGATTTTTTCATACATATAAATGTGCTGCTGCATACTTTCACGTGGAAGAGTAGTTTTTCAGGAAAATTATATGAAGGGGGAAATTTTAAAGTGCCATGTAATTAATTTGGAGTTCTAAGTCATTTTTACATTGTTTAAGGTGTTTTTACAACATACAAAACGTTTTTGATCACGAGTGGTGAGTATGTATGACTTAGGGGTAGTTTTTCGGGAGCCTGTTATATATTATCAGAGAGCAACAAAAGAGCAAAAAAATATCGACGTACAGTGTTTTCTAAGTTTGATTATTTTCAATGCTTTTTTCATACATATATATGTTCTGCTGCATAGGTTCACGTGGAAGGGTAGTTTCGGGGGAAATTATAATGAAAGAGTAATTTTCAATATTTATGTAATTAATTTGGAGTTCTAAATCATTTTTACATTGTTCAAAGTGGTAGTTTTTCGGGAGCGTATTATATATTATCAGAGAGCAAAAACAGAGCAAAAAAATATCAACTAACAGTGTTTTCTAAGATTTATCATTTGTATGATTTTTTCATACACATAAATGTTACGCTGCATAAGTTCACGTGTAAGGGTAGTTTTTCGGAAAAATTATGAAGATAGGGAAATTTTGAAGTGCCGTGTAATCAATTTAGAGCCGAAAAAGAGCAAAAAAATATCAACTAACAGTTTCCTCTAAGTTTGATTATTTTTAATGCTTTTTCCATACATATAAATTTTCTGCTGTATACGTTCACGTGGAAGGGTAGTTTTGGGGAAATTATAAAGAGCCCGAAATTTTCAAGTGTCATGTAATTAATTTGAAGCTCTCAATCATGTTTACATTGTTGAAGGTAGTTTTCCCATTTTGAAAACTTTTTTGATCCTGGGGATAGTTGTGTAAGACTTAGGGGTAGTTTTTGGGAAACGTAATATATGCCATCATAGAGCAAAATAAAAAGCAAAAAAAATCTCCACCCATTGTTTTTCGCATGATAATCATTTTTAGTGAGCTTTCGTAGGTGGAGGCGCTGAGTGGATGTCCTGCTAGCGCCGCCACCCTTTCCTCCAAAGTTTAAAGAGAAAAAAATTTTTTTTAGCATAAAATTAGCAAAAAAAGAGCAAAAAAATATGGCGTATACCATTTTATAATTTGCCTTTGTGGCGGCGCTGAGTGGACGGACCTCAAAAGGGAACGTGTTTTCTTCCTTGTAATTGTATCGACAGATAACCTCACAGAGATGTCTTCTACTCCCCAAAATCGTTCAGATTTCGAGATTATTTAATTCTTTCTCATAAGTTCACAAAATATGAGTAATAAATTGTTTTAATTCCTTTATGTGGAATATATGATTTGAAAATTTAATCAATTCATGTCCGCCTCTCTAGAGTTAAAATTATTTTAATTCACACATTTCAGTAGATTTCTTTGATGCATTTTTAAGACGTTTAAATAAATGATTAAAATGTAAATAAATATAAATTCGAATATTTTTCGAATTTATGAGCTTAGAAAGATTTATTAATAAAACATAGGTTAAATAAATGCTTTCATTAAATTTTACAAAGTCGATTGAGAGGAATAGGATTTTCACTTTTTCTATTCCCGTTGGAGGATTTTTAGACGAAGGAAAAATTGCGTTTTCATAGAAATAGAAATTCTTAATTTTTCTGAATGTAACGCTTATTACCGGATTGCTGACTCTTTTACGAATCCCAGCATACCGCACAAGTAATAATTATTAACAATAGTTCTTTATTAACTAACCGTGAGGAGTCGAAATAAAGTTTGAGACGTTGAATATCCTCTTTTTCAATTTTCTTCTGATCGAAACATATGGTGGAGATAATTTCGAAATATACTTGATATCAAATACAAATTTGGATTGAAATTTCTCATTCTACTAGAAAACGTCGTTTTGAATATAAGAATCTTATTTTTTATGGTTGAGTAATCGTTACAAACCGTTAAGTTATTCTTCAAAAGTAGGGTAACTTTGACCAAATATGTTTTTAATATCAATATCAATTATTAAAATTTGTGCTAGCAGCGCTAGCCTAGTACTGGTTATGTACTGGCAAACCACCGGCGGACGTTTCCGTACGTTTTTTGTTAAGGTGTGAAACATTGTTTCATTAGGCTGAAGAATTGTTTGAAATTTATAGAATTTATTTATACTAAAATTATGAATAATGGATTGTATACATAATAGGGTGGTTCGAAAAAGGTACCTCCAAAAGTTTCCTCAGTACATTTTAACAAATGAAATGTACAGTTTGAAATTATCATATTTAATTCAATCGGACATAAATTGGCGTGCGTCAGGTGAACGAGCTGATTTTAAGTTGAAGCAGTAGTCGTAAAACAAAGTTGACTTCAAGAAGAAACAATATATTTTACATAAGGATGATGTAAAAAATAACATTAGTCACTTTTTATTTAATACATTAATTCGTGGTTAATCACAATCCATTTCATGTCTATTCCCATTTTTTAATTATCTTGAATCTTATAAATATTTTAAAGATTTGTTTAAAATTTATAAATTTTTTTAAAAACTCCGAGAATTTTGAAAAAGATTACAATAATTTAAAGAAATTTTCCAGATTTTCGGGTATTTTATAAACTTCAAAGATATTTTTTTCACCAGCTTTTTACTTAGATTTTTAGGGATTTAACAAATATTAATGTACTTTAATACATTTTCCATGCAGTCGTAAAATATAATTTCAATATTTTATAATATTTTTAAATATTCCATTTCATTTTCAACATATGTGACATATTTTCAAACATTTTGTGCAATCCATTTGGAATTGGCCTTGAAATCTTATTAATTCATCGTAAATCCTATTCGGTTCTTTTAGTTTCTTTCGAGTTCTTCTAAATTCACTTAATTCTACCCAATTGAATTACTTTTTCCATATTTGTAGATTGTTTTCAATTCACTTGATTGCTTTTTTAAATGTAGTTTGAATGTTTAAGAAATTAATATGATTTTTCTCTATATTATACCTATTGCCTGTATTATACCCTATATTTTATCCCATAGGGGCTGTGAGTCCTTCGAATATTTTAAAACGTTTCTTTTTAGGCAATGACTTTTCGCCTCTCCTAATCCTTTTGGGAGGATCGTTACTTCCTTCTCTTCTCCTTGAAGTGACGTTGTTAAAAGCAATATTTCAGTATATTTCGAAACTATCTCCATGATATGCTTCGATCGGATGATCATTGATATGGAGCCTTTTCAAAATGTTAAACTCTATTTTCACTTCTTACGACTATTTTATATGAAAGCGTTGTTCACAATTATAAATGATGTGTTATGCTTAGATTGGATTGTTATGCTTTTCGAGACATTTCCTTTAGGCGTAATTTCTTGGAAAGTATTGTGAAAAATATGACTTATGTGGTATGCCTGGATTCGCGAAATAACGAACTATGTGTATCTGTTATCAAAAGTGAAATAATATTTATTATATTAAAAATAGGCTTGTTCAAAGTTCCCTAATTTGGAAGAATTATTACATTCAATTTTTCGTGCGAAATGTGACTCCTAAAAGTATATATCATTTGAATCATAATTTCAAGAAACACCCAAATCCGTGGAGCGTCAGAGTAGTATTTCTAGCATATTTTTGGGAACTTTAAAATTTCGTTAATTTCATTGGTGCCAAAGAAAAAATTCAGAAATGACATCCAAGAAGGTTTTCTTGAGAATAGTGCCAAATGCGAATTCCAGTTTGCGTAGGTATAGTGACCTTAAGGCCCTGCAACTTTCCGGAATGAGGTAAAGGGTATTTATTGCATTGAGGACAACAGCGTGGGCGTGCCTAACGCTCTCTAGCATTTGGCCGCTAGGATCGGTAGTTACTTGCCTTAAATTTAACCCAAAAATGCTTTTCGTTCAAGCATGTTTTTTAGAATTTATTTAAAAGCAATAATTCTTTCATACATGCTAATCTTTTCAGAAAGACTTTTATCTAAGTTTCTGCGAAATACAATTTTTAACATAATTATTACAAGCCGAGAAATTGGCCTTCAAAAGTAGGGTAACTTTGACCAATCATATTCTTAATATAATAAACAATATTTTACTTTTGATAACACATATCCATAGCTTATTATTTTCCAAACCCAGACATACCACATAAGTCATGTTTTTCACAATACAATCGGAGAAATTACACCTAGACGACGTGTCTTCAAAAGCCCATGTACACAGCCCTCTTAACCACTGGATCCCAAGATAAAATTTTTAGGACTTGTGGAGCAAATGTATGACTTCTTTTGAAACAAATCTTAAAATCGGAGAATACGTATTTTCATAAACGTGATTTTAGTTTTTTTACTTTTCAAAAAATTATTGAGAAGACCCCAGAATAATTGAAAAATAGAAAATACCATTAATTATACAATAATTTTTCCCATCAACCTCTTATTAATGAAGAAAATACGTGATTTTACTTTTTATAGAAAAAATACAATGAAAAATGATATGATAATTAGTCGTATTTCTTATTTTCTAATTTTTCTTTGGGTCTTTTTAACTCCTAAATAGGGGTAATTTTTAAAAAATTAAAAAGGACTAAAAGCGATGCTCACTTTGGTTTTTAATGACGAGTAATTTAAAACCTGGAAGATATTTTTATATTTTTTCACCAGGTCGCTAGCGACGTCCAAAAGATAGGCGAAAAAATAGCCTATTTTGGCGCCACTCTTTCTTCATCAATATATAACTCTACACGCTGAGTTATAGGCAAATCCCATTCTATGAAGAAAACTCTTGTTATCACTTGACATGGACTCCACTAACGACAACAATGTTGGCATACAAAAATTTGGCAAAAATTTTTACTTATTTTGCGATTATAAGCATAGACAATTGTTTTTCTGAAAAATTTCTGTTTCGCTCAAAAATAATATCTTCATACAAGAAATTAGCATTTAAAAACTCTTGTGTTTTTATAAATAATAATTGTAATATATTTGAAAACACAATCTATCGTGCTAAGATATTGTATTTTAGAAGAAAAGAAAATATTCAGCAGTAGATATCTTTTCAAATATTAGTGTAGATACTAATTCTATTACACTTATATAATAAGCATTTCAGAATTTAGATGCTTTAGTCTAATCCGTCTATGCTGCGTTATTTTATTGGACAATTAAGAAAATATGGAGCTTTAAAGTTAAATTTTTAGGAAAGTAATCGTTTCAAAATCTTGCGTGCAACTTATCACTAAATATAGTAAATTGTTCCTAAAAATGTGTTTAATTCATAAAATCAATAGCACCTCAAACCATTTTAATCTAGACTATAGACTCAAATGTATATTATTAGATTGCTATTACCTGATTTCATTGTGAGAAAATCTTTTAAGCAAAATTTATTGTTTGAATTCTCCAGATTTATAGGGTAATATTTGCAGTTGATTTTATGTTTAAACCAAAAATGGTGGCATTTGAAGGAAAGGGTGTAAAAACAGTATGCCAAATTGATTTAGCTGATGAGAGGATAGCCAGACTTACAAACGAGAGTAGGAAAATTATCGGCTGTGTAGGAGCCATTAACAGTAGTAAAAATATCATATATATATATATATATAAATTATTATTATTCAAAGCGAATAGCATCAGGTTCTTATCAGAGGGTGAGTCACTTGATCGGAACCTAAGAAATAAATATTGGAAATGATTAATCAACAGTTTTGTATTTATTGAGGCTTCATGAATAACTCAATTGCGTGCGAATAAAATTGAGTACATAAATAATTTAAAGAGTAGCAACAACATGAAATTTGCTTGAAGGTGATTTTCTTTTCCTAAAATGTTACGTTTTTCCTGACGAATTACGTGTTTCAAGACCTTGAACTTATTTGTCGCTGCGCCTTGAAAACATGCTCGTGACGTCCACGAAAATACTAATAAAAGGCCATGCTATCAAACGCCTGTTATAATTCACCAAGTACTCACGATTTTGACAAGCATCGTTTTTTCACGAGTTTTTGTGTTAAATAAAATCTTTATTGTACAAATATTGCCTTAAAATTCGGTTTTCAAGATCATGTGTAAAGCGGAATTAACCTTCTTAGTACTAAGTAAGTTATCATCTATATACACATAAAGTGAAATTGAATTATATTAGAAAATACAGACAACAGTATTCACGTGGTTTAGTTACAAATGTTTTATATCGTTGTCTATTAACTCTTTTTCTCTTTTATATTGTATAATACTCAATTTAGAATAAACGAACTATTAAATATCTTTATTTTTGAATCCATCACAGCTTTATTCTCGGCCACCTTTGTCGATGCGGTGAGTTTAACTTTACTCAGAAAGTCAGAATAGTTATTTCAAAATGTTACATTATTATATATAAAACAAGATGTATTTTCTTCACAATTAGGAAACCTACAGCCTAAAAACATACGTAAGCGAGATTTTGGTTATAAATAAGTTTTTAGTATCAGTGGAATCCTAAGGGTAAGCTGCATCTGTCTATACTAATTAAAATTAGATTATTCATTTATTTCTTATAAAAATGTATTGCTTTATATTGCGAAAATTGATGGAATGTCTTTAAACAATATACATAAAGTACATATAGTTCAGTCTAATTAGGCCAAGAAATGTCATTAGAAAAAATGGTTGGTATTATTTTGTTATATTATTGCTCATGAGGACGATACAATAAATTCCTGAAACCCTCTGATCTTAAATTTCGTAAAATTTAGGTAATTAACGTCAAAATGATGAAATAATTGTTTGTAATACAAGGACCCTAAGTGGCACTTTTTTGCCGAGAGTTGCATACTATTTTTTATTACACCAGTCAATCATAAGCGAAAATAGGTTGCATGGAGTCTTTATCATAAAACACGAGAAGATCTAGAGACAGAGTTCGGTAACGTGTGTGGGCTAAGAGCTTGATACTAAAATGCTCTAAGTACCTCACGTATATGCCCTAAATAGTTTAAGGTAAAATTGTAAGGCCTACGATATTACTGTAAAGAATAGGATTCGATGTAAGACTTAATTTAGTACTAAAACAGTTGGTTGAAATAGGCTCCAAATGATAGTCATCTGTCAACAACTAACTCTGAAAAACCAAATTATAAGTAGTCAAGTTTTGAAGCCAACATAACAATGACATGGCATGTCTAGGTCCAACTGTTAGAATTTTTTCACTTTGATATTTCAAGTTCACTAAATAGTGAAAGTTTCTGTTCATGATATGGTTATGCGCAAATCATGTTAAGAATTTGTGTGAAAATTTTGTAGACTTTAAATTCCAAAAATCAAGAAAGATTGAAAATTAAAATAAATTTTAATTCCATACACAGAAAATGTCTTGAGTTAATTTCGGAGTCTATAATAACTTGTTTAAAAGTTTGCCTCTCTCTCGAATCAACTCGATTGTTTTTTAGTTTTTCGGAAGGTGCCTACTCTTATTACATACAAAAATGCGTGCAAGAATTTTTGCAAACGACTTTTAATTAATGTTGACACATTTATTGTAATAGTTTTAAGTATAAATTGTATTTTTCGGTAAAAGCAAAAGCTTCGGTGTTCGTATTCGTTTCGATGAATAGTAATTTTAAACGCAAATCATCGGCTCAAGTTAACAAGTATAAATAGTCATTTCAGATATAGAGAGTAGTTTCCAAAACAAAGAAAAATATTCAGCTTTAAAGTAAAACTCACAATATATGCCTGCACGACCATTCCCTGAATTTCTTGATTTTTTTTAAATTTCTGCATTCATGAAATTCCCTGAGTTCTCCAAGTTCCTTCAATTCTGTGAAATCCTTTATATTTTATATTTCTGAATTTACTGAATTCAAAAAATGAACTAACGCGCTAAATTCCACAAATTCTCTGAATTAAATTACTTCAATGAATTCTCTTAACACCATGATTCCATAGAATTCTGTAAAATTCTAAATTTCTCTGAATTTTTTTAATTTCTTGAGTTTTGTTCATCCCTTGAATTATTTGAATTCTTGGATTTGTTTAAATTCCTTAAATTCTTCGAAGTACTTGCATTATTTAAATTTCTTGAATTTTTCGAATTCCTTACATTTTTTGTATTTCTGAAATTCATCGAATCCCTTCATATCGTGGAATTACGTGAATTCTTTGAGTTCCTTAAATTCTTCGATTTAAAAAAATTTGTAGAAACCCCTGAAAAAGAAAACCGGAAAAATATGAAATTTATAGAAATATTTATATTAGTTTTGTACTCAAATCATTTTACTAATTTTATGTTGGTCCCACGAATTGTCACTTATTTAACAATCCAATTAAATTCTAAACATCTTCGTTATTTGGAAACTGCGACTGAAACACATTTTTTTGTTCAAACCTAAATTACTTGGTTGAAAGTGTATCTCCTTTTTTTTAAATATTCATTTTTTTGGTTGATAATTTATCATTATATATGTAAAATCTTTCTATATCCGTATTTATGTCTGTACCGGCTATAGAATTTATCACCTGAGAGTGGGGAAGCCCCTGGACTTCGCTTAAACACAAGCGGTCAGGGGCCTTTCCACTCTCAGGCGACACATTCTATGTCTATGTCTATGTCTTGAGTTCGTCTCCAAGAAATCGATGCCTGGCTGCGTCTTAAAATTGAGTCGAGACATAGGCCTTCGTCTTACTTTTATGGCCACGACAGTTAAAACTGCGTTTACTTGTCTCAAGTCGAGCCTTGTCTTGGCTAAAAGGACGTTTACTTGACCCAAGACGAGCCTTGTCTTGGCTGAGATTATCGAACCTTTTTTGGCTCATAAATGAGATTAAAATTCAGGAATGAAAAATTTGTAATTATTAAATTAGTTATTTTTAATTTAAAAATCCAGAATCGGTGGGTCTGAACGAGTATAACCCTTAAAAATTTTCTTCAAAAAAATAAAAATTGTAGCTTTCTAGAAAGATCTCCTAAGCCGTTAGAAATACGTAAAAACAAACAACATTTTCGGTATGATCGTCAAACAAGTATAATAAAAATAAAAATCCGTAAATAAGTTGTTTTA
>NC_046663.1:76204430-76226482 GCF_010883055.1 Belonocnema kinseyi
TATAAATAGCTTCAAGGAGTTATGTGTTGCCCTCATAACACCTCATTCACCTCATTTTTGAAGTCGGAAGAGCCGATTCCAGAGTGGTTGGTGGAAGGGCGCACAATACCTCTGCCGAAAATAGGCAACTTAGCTGACCCGAAGACTTACAGGCCAATAACCTGCTCATCGATAGATGTGTTTGCAAAGATGCAGCATTCTACTAGCGTGACCTATCAATTGATAATCAATCAATTGATTATCAATGTCTTGTGAGCTAACGTTTGCTTTCCTTAAATCTGCCGGATTAAAGTCTGGTACGGAGTGTTTCATCTTTGCATGCCAAGACGGTGTCATTTCCACCTTAACATACCGTCGCCACATTTTGATCCAAGACATTCCCGATGATAGCTGCAGAGCGTGCCATGCACACCCCGAGCATTTAGCTCACATACTACCTAGTTGTCCAACTCACGTGGGACCGACCTACATTCAAAGGCATAATGCGGCACTAAGAGTGCTTTATTACCATCTCTGTCACTCTTACGGCATTAACCTTAATATCGCTCCTCTAAATGCTCCTAGGGAAATTGAGTCAATTGCCGAGAATAGGAATTTCCGCATATACTGGAACTTCATATTCTCGACAATTGTTTCTGTTGCTAACTCGAGGCCTGACATGGTTCTTCTTGACTTCGAGAAGCGAACCATGTTCGTTATTGAATTTTCGGCACCAGCTGACAAAAACATTATAACCAAAGAGAATGAAAAGAAAGAGAGGTATCGAGACCTTATAAGGGAGTTGCAACGATTGTACCCGGAATATTCGGTTAAACTAATTGTCCTTATATCGGCGCTCTTGGAGGTGCCAAGCTATAAACCGCACGCGTTGGAGTCATAAAATTTCGACTCAAGAGATAAATTTATGTCTTAAAGGCATAACAACTTGTCTCCAAGACATAAATTGAAGTCTGGCTCCGTCTCAAAACTGAGTCATGCTCAAGTCGAACTTTTCGACTTCAGCATGTCCTAATGGGGGGCAATTCAAGTCGAACTCAAGTCGAAGCATTCTTCCCCGGGCGCATGTTTGAACATGCATCGATTGGTTCGTAGAGAATCGCAGTTATATAAAAAAGACATAACAATGTGTATTCGGGTACCTGGCGAAAGTACCAGGTGTATACATATGAAACCGGTATTTTTTCAAGAAAAAAACACATTTATTTCAAGAGAATGGTAACAAATATTTTATTCAAAGTATGCGCCCTCGCTGGATACACATTTTGTCCACCTCTCAGGCAATTTATGGATACCTTTCCAAAAAAAGTCTTCGTTTTTTGAAGCAAACCAGTCATCGAGCCATTTTCCAACATTTTCGTAAGAAGTGAAGCGCTGTTCGCTGAGTGCGTGCCCCATCGATGCAAATAAGTGGTTTTTATATTATTTAATTAAATTATTTTATAATTCAGTTGTTCTGCGAGCTGTTTTTGCGTCTGACCATCGTCTTCATCCAGCAAAGCCTGCAATTCGACGTCCTCAAACGATTTCGGTGGTTTGCCGCGGTCAGCGTTTCTCACATAAAAATTGCCACTTCTGAACTTGTTAAGCCACTCATTACACTACGTTCGACCAAGAGCATGCTCTCCGTAAGCTTCGACAAGCATTCGATGAGATTCTATCGCCGATTTACCCAAATGGAAACAGAAAATTAATGCTCCCCGCAAATCGTTGTTTGAAGGCACGTATTTCGACATTTTCAAGAGCGAAAAAAATCACGATGTCATATGAAACTTGACATGTTTGGTATTGGCTATTGTTGACAGATGACAATACGCCAATTAGCACAAATGGTAAGTTCCGACAGTGCCTACAAGTGTGCCTACTGGCCGCTAGATGGCAATACCGGTTTCATGTGTATACACCTGGTACACCACTGGTAGAGTACTGGCCCAGTACAGATTGTCGGAGTGCCAAAACTTGTTTGTAACGCTCCGCAGTATTGGTTTGAGGTACTGGCTCAGTAATGCACACCAGTATAATTACAAAAGTGTAAGTTTCAAACTTCATGTTTAATTTTAATACCCACTGTTGCTATACTCTACGGATATAATAAAAAAAGACATTCAAAAGAATAAATAATAATTGATTGCGAGTATTTTGTTTATCAATGTCTATTGTTTCTGATTAGAATAAATACATATCTTACATTTTTAAACATTATACTACAAATAAGATTTCGAACGCGACGAGGTTTCGAAACTTTATCTATACCTGAATCTCTTGTGTAGCAGTTGGAAACTCTAACGATTACTCTGTACTAACAGAATTAGGTTAGATTGCAGAAGAGGGGCGTCACCTGTCACCTCGGTTTTGACTAGAAAAAAATGTTCTTTAGCAACAAACTAGTAGAATCTTTAATTTCAACGATAAATGAAGCGATTTTATAAGGAAAAAGTTTAAAATTATTATTTCTTTTGTTACTATGATGTCTCAAATATGGGCCTGCCACGATATATCGTAATGATCTCATTTAACGAGGAGTTAAAAATGGGTAGCGATGTGACCAACATAATTTTTTTTACTAGTCATAGAGGTGCCTTACAGCCACAAAGAAACGTTGGAAAAGGGTAGGGTTTTGACCTAATTATTTTTGTCACCTGTCAAAGGGGTGTTTCTAGCCGTTTGAATGTTTAAAAGCACCTATACGGAGAGTTATATGTGATAATTCCGATATCGTAACATTCCCATATTTTAAACATCGTAGTAACAAAAGTTACAATAATTTTAAACTTCTGTCTGGCCAAATCGCTTCATTAATATTTCAATTAAAGATTCTCAAAGTTTTCTGCCTAAAAAACTGTTTTTCCAGCCAAAAAACAGGTGACGACCCTATTCTGCAATTGCACCCAGAACAGAAAGGCAATGAAAAAACAATCCTCATGAGCTACAAATGAAAAAAGTTTTCAAAACCCTTTTATCGGCTCTATTTCTGCATTAATTATTTCTGTCCAGTCCCAGATCTGGGCCAGACAAGACTGTCAAGAAAATAAGAAACAAATTTGATTTTTAATAGTGTTAATTTCTTATTTTGTATAATTTTGGACACCATCAAAGCTTTTTGAAAAGGGTTGAAAGAATTTAACTGATTGACAGTTAGAAATGTTTATGGTATGGAATTGCGGACCAGTCGCAGATGTGGACCAGACTAGACTGCCAAGAAAATAAAAGAGAAAAACTGATTTCGAAAAGTGTTAATTTATTATTTTTTATACTTTTTGACATCCTGGAAATTTTTCGAAAATGTTAAGAAATACTTTGGCTGATTGACATTTAGAAATTGTTATGTTATGGATTGCTGACCAGGCCGAGATCTGAACCAGACTAGACTGTTAAGACAATAAGAAAAAAGAATTATTTTTAAAAGTATTAATTTCTTCTTTGTATGATTTTGGACACCCTTACAGTTTTTCGAAAACCTTAAAAAAAATTTGGCTGCTTGACACTTAAAAATGTTTATTTTATGGATTGCTGGCCAGTTCCAGATCTGGGCCAGACAAGACTGTCAAGAAAATAAGAAAAAAATTGATTTTTAATAGTATTAATTTCTTATTTTGTATAATTTTGTACACCATCAAAGCTTTTTGAAAAGGGTTGAAAGAATTTAACTGATTGACACTTAGAAATTTTTATGGTATGGATTGCTGATCATTCCCAGATATCGGCCAGACTAGACGGATTAGACGTCGCCAGATTTGGGCCGAAATAGACATCAGACAGCTAGAAGTTTTTTCAATAGGGTATTTTCTTATTATAATTGAAAGTTTTCTTGGTTGAAATATAACTATTACATTTTTCCTTCAGATTTAAACTTGTTTGGTTGAATGAAAGTCAAAAAGGTGGTTGAAAATTAAACAACTTTTCTTTTTTGGCTGAAGATTCATAATTTTAGTTGGAAAATAAACCATTTAAATAGTCGGGACCTATAAGGGGCTAGCCCACTAAATTTACGAAATTCACTTTTTTTGGATTTTTGCATTCTCCAATCTGTCCTACGTATTGTGCTTTTTCAGAAAGTGAAAAAATTGAATTTCACTACTTTTCCTGACTATTTATTTGGTCGTAAGTGAACTTTTTTGTTAAAATTTATTTTATTTTAAAACTCATTCTACTTGTAAGATTCACTTCTTCAAAAATTCGTATTTTTCAACAGAAAATGTATTTATTTTTTTTTTGAAAAATCAACTATATTGTTAAAGCATCATTTTTTGCGGAAATTCCAACTGTTTTAATAAAAATACGTTCTTTTGGATTAACAATTCATCTTTGATGGTATAGAAAAGTCATGTTTCTTGGTTGGAAGTTAATCTACGTAGATAATTTAAACTTCTTCTAAAAATTCGTCTTTTTAGCTTCACTATAAAACTTAACACACATTTGTCTTATTAAATGTAATATAAATTTAATTATTTTAATATAAAATGCATACTAAGTCTAAAATTAATGCGTTTAATTTAATTAATTCATACATGATTGAAACAAGTCATTAGGTTTGTTAAATCCGTTTAGGACAAGACCTTGTGGCCGGGGCAAAATTGACTATATTTTCGCATGTTATATATAAAGACTCCATCTTAGGGAATCGCACTATTATTTTTAAACAAAAGTGTCTGAAAGTAAGGTTCCCTTAGTGGATGATGAAGGACTGAAACGGAAATTTGAAATGAACAATTTTTGAAATGAACAATTTGTCTTCGAAGTTTCAAATTTTTGCGCAGAAACCAGATAAATTGTGATTCGCACCTCCTGTTCGATTAGGACGAATCCAAATTTTTTAGAGTCTTTTTCAGATAATAATAATCTTATGTACAAACATTATTAAAATTTATTGCAGCTTTGTCCAATTTTTACCTGAGAATGCTGGTTTGGTCCTACATGACGTACTACTTTTGATTACAGTACCCTATAAACTGCTAGAGGTAACTGACTTTAGCTAGTTATTTATTATTTTTATTTCTCCTTTAAAACAGGATCCAATAAATGAAATGAATAAAATTCCTTTATTATTAAAAATAATTAAATATAAATGTGAGTGGTAACTCGGCTTTCTTTTGGACTCGAGAACATGACTAAAGGCATAGAAGGACAGAATTTCTGAATGCTGTAATTTCTTGTGTTTTGACATACTATAATCTTGTGTTTGCATAATTATTTACTTTTACAGATAACAGAAACATTTGAATTCATTAGAAAAGTTCAAAGAATCGTGAAAGAAGTACATTTGTTTAAACGGAAGAATTATTTTCTGAAAGTCAACATTCATTCATTTGGCGTAAAAAAAATTCTCCTTCAATGTCCCAGTCAAATCACCACGAATGTAGTAAAAGTTCCCGAGATACTTTTCATTAAAAGGTAAAAATAAGTAGACTTTTTATAAGTTAATAAGAGATAATCCGGGCCACACAGGGTCATAATATTCCCTAAAACTCTTTCAAATCAATACCTTACAATACCTTACTCTTTCAAATCAAATTTAACATGTATATTGTTAATAAAAGCTCTTGCTTAATTTTTATAATAATTAATACAAATAAAAATACTTAATAAGCATATTAAATCTGTTTCACATTTTTATTAATTCATAAAACAAGATAAAACTTTTTACTCTCCTGTTATTTTCTCATACGATGGGCCATTATTTATTTGGAGACATTTATTTTCATAACCTCGGTCAAATAGCGAGAGAGAAATGTTTTTAACTTTAAGACAAGTTACATCAGGTTCAATATTACATAATTTGACTTTCTCATTCTTAAAATTACTTTTGGAAATAATGATCCTACTCCTTCTTCACTCCATTGGGAAGCGAACCACAAAACTTCTGATTCATTTTAAAATAATTTCTCATTCTTCCAACAGTGGAGATAATGCTACACGATTTCGTTATTTTATGAAACATTTCTATTTATCACTTTATCAAATTCTTATGTACAGTTCTAAATAATTTTCTTTTCACTAAGCAACTAGATGTTTACGGTTTGATTAGGAAATATCTCGACAAATCGAATAAGTGATCTTCTACCAATCTTTAGTACTTATTGTCCTTGCACCTGATAAATAAAGTCGATTTTTTTTCTCAATGTTGACTGGGTGATTTAAAAGGTTCTAATGAAAGAATTTTGCCAAATTCACACACATAATTAAGAATATCATATTTCCGCGTATTAAAAGAATTTGAAAAAATTTAAGATTTGTTAATTTAAAATTTCATTACTACATTTTCAGGCGAAATAATTAACTTTTAAACAATCCAGGGAATGTTTAAGAAACTACTTACATTTTCAATAAAACTCGTAAATCTTTGACAAACAAAGTGAATTACAAACAAAAAGTTTTATAGCTAATAATTTCATAACTAAAATTTTTATTTAAAAAAAAAATGCATTTTCTAACCCAGTGATTCAATTTTTAAAAAATACGTGTTTAGAGCACATAGTGAAGTTTCAATCAAAAAAGATAAATTTTCTATTTTATTTTTTCTATAAATTAAATTTTCTCTCTATTTTAATATTAATACTAATCTTCAATCTGGGAAATAAAATGTTGATCAAGGAGATCAAGGGAGGGGTAAAAGTTTCAGCATAAAAAAACACTCTTTTTGCGAATTTTTTTTAAAGAGTATCGGTTGAACAACTGTATTTAAATTTTTTGTACATTATTAATGGTACGTTTGGAAATATTCTGTAATTTTTTCATTTGAAAATATTTAAAAACAAGCCGCTGACAGATTGTCCGAAAATTTCTAGGAAAAAAAAAACAATTCGCGGTGTTCATTGTATCTCGGTCGGAAATTATCGGAAATCAAAAACTATTTAAATTTAGGCAAAGTATCATCAAATCCTCCCACCAACGTTCTCTGATTATTTTTTTTGCATTCAAAAATTTTTGGTGGTCATCTAAAGTATAATGTGCTATTTTACACGAAAAATTTCACCATTTTGGGGGTGAAAACCACCCTTAATAAAAAAAAAATGTTTAACTAAACGTTGGGCGGGGTGGGGGTATTTTATATGCAGAGTCAATGCTACAGGAGACTAACTAGACAATAACCATTTGCAACCAGATATTTTAATTTCTAATGGAATCTTAAGTCTAATAATTAAATTTTTAAATGAAGAGTTTAATTTTCAAACAAGAACAAGAAATTTTTTAAATGAAATGGATCAATTTTCAACAAAAAATAGAATAGAGTTTTTTCTTTAAAAAAAAAACAAGTTTATAACCGACAAGCATACATTTTCAATGAAATGTTTATAAAAAAATAGTAAAAAATTTAGCTAAATTTTTATTTACAAAAATTAATTTGAAGAAAAACAAATTTTAAATCAAAAAAATTAATTTTTAAAGTAATTTTCCTCCTAATAATTAAATTCTTTACTGAAAACTTTAATCTTTAAGCAAGAAAAGACAACTTTCCTGTGCTAGTTCTAGGTTATTTCTAGAGACTCGATGTCAAAATATATTACATTTTCAATAAAATAGTGTAATTATCAACTGAAAAGACGAATTTTAATAAAAAATATCAGTTTTATAGGTAAATGGTCGAATGTTTTCGAAAAAAGTTAGATTTTATAAGCCAAAAAGATCAATTGTCAACAAAAAGTTAATTTAAAACGAAGACAATTCAACTTGATACCAAAAAATTAATTTTTAACGAAGCAGCTGCAACTCAACCAAATGGTTCCACTTTGAAGCAAGAGACTAATTTTCAAGAGAAAAGTTATATTTTTATCCAAATATGCAGACGAATTTTAAACCTAAGAAGATAAGTTTTTAACAAAATAATAAAATTTTTCAATAAAGAAAAGTAAGTTTTAACCGAATAGTTAAATGTGCAAGCTCAAAAACACAAAATAATGCAATTTTTAACAACAAAAATAGAACCTACAATCAAACGAGCTGGATTCTAAGCATAAAAATAACAGTGTACTTTTTTATAAAAAGAACTAACTTTCTACTAAAAAAGATAACTAGCAAAATAAACAACTTTTTAACGAATAGTTCAATTTTCCACAAAATAATAAATTTTGCAACTAAATAGTTGAACTAAAAAAAGTATTAATTCTGAACTGAAACTATAATATCATACATTGAATAAAAATATTAACTCTTAGCCACGAAAGATGAATCTTTAACCAAAAAGATGAATGTGTAATAAATAGTTGAAATTTCAAGAAAACAATTATATTTTCATCCGAATAGCAGAATTTTGTACTAACGGAGATTAAATCTAGGCTATAAATATAAAAATAGATTCTTTAATTTAAAAAAACTTAAACTTCATCCAAAAAATAAGACTCCTCCACCAAAAGATTAAATTTCAATCCAAAAGGACTACTGTTTCATTAAAAAAGATAAATGTTTTACAAAGTACTTAAATCTTAGAACCAAAGAAGATGGTTCATTGATAAAATAAAATAATTTTCCTAATAACAATTAAATTTTTAAACAAGTAGTAAAAGTAGTTTGTTTTAAGCATTTTTAAAATAATTTTCTTATTAAAAATTTTACTTTGCTTCTTTTGACTTCGAATCACGCGGTTATTTATTGAAGTTCGGTTACTACCCTGGAAAATTCTCTGACAAGCGGACATTTTCTTGTCTGCAGAAACCTTAATCTACCCTCTCTATATACTATCTGCTAAACGAGTTTTCGAGTTGGGGAAATAAAATTTACGGTCAAAATTCAAATTTTAAAAAGCAACCTGAATTAAAAAAAATTAATAATATGTGTGGCTGTTCGTGAGTCATATCGAGGTGGTTAAATGCATCTGAAAAGACGAATTATGGGCCAAAAGTAAAAAATTCAAAAAGTTGATTCTAATCCAGGAAAGTTTGTTTGTATGGTTAATTTTTCTGAAAGTAAGTTCGGGTAGCTTTTGGAATAGCTCAATATGAACTCGAAGTCAAAACAATTAATTTAAATAACCAAACAAAATTTGAGAAATTCGATGTAATTAACACATTTACATGAAACTCAGTAAATCTTCGAGTTATAGAATATAGAATACAAAGGCCGTAGCTGGGTAAGCATGGTTCAGCTGTCCTAGCCTGTTTCTGGCTCATATTCTAGGAGTAATTTCATAGGAATGAAGGAATTAATTACCTCAAATGTCAACTTAAAAAATTTCTTTACAAAATTTATGAAAAAATATTAATAATTAAAATATTATCATTTTTTAAGACTGGCTGAACCGGCCTTGATAGTTCAAGGATGTATATTGTATATGTGTTATAGGCAATTTGCTGTAGTGAAATTTTAGTGACAACACCAGCATATTTTTCTGTAATATACTTATATCCAATGTAAGAACATGCTATTTTTTTGGATTGGATCAAATAAATACTACATGATACAAAAAATTATTGGCTCTAATCTGTATGTCATTCCATGAAAATAAGGGCCAGCTTAATTTTTAGCAAATAAAAATGTTGTGAGGGGTTCGCCACCCTTGTACATCACTTATTATCGAGACATGCTAAAGACAGATTTAATTTTCGAAAATGCACAATTAAGTAGCATGTATTTTTTCTTTTTTATTGCCCTGAATTATAGACTGGGATAGGCCCTTTGGTAAAACCCCAAAACATCCCTCTTACTATATGCACACCTAGAATGATAGAAATTAATAAACAAGTTTGATTATCGAAACTTGCAATTTAAAAAACACAAAAAAATTTTTTCATGTTGGAATCTTTCGGAACCGTTCTGAACGACCTAACCGGGTCTATAATCCGGGGCATTAAGAAGAATCTTTTTTGGCGTTTCTCAATTTCTAAATGATGAACACCAAGCTTGCTAGCTCTATCAATACGTTTAATCTTATCCGAAAAAATATATTTTGTTACTGCGGATATGACCATATTACAAAAAATGGCGATTCTGCCACAAAAATTTTATTTAAAAAATGGTTAGAAAGTTACAATAACTTTTGTAGCCCCTTCTCGAAAGAGCTCATTCTTTATTTTTGCAGTTGCCTTACTATCCTATAATGCATACATTTGAGCCATCAAACCGGTTGAGCCAATTTAGAAAAATTAGAATTTGTTCATTGTTCAAAATTTGTTTATAGCTTTCATAATTTTCTTTTTCAAGTAGGCTCTTTATATAGATTAGTCCTATAATGTTCGGAACTCACTTCGAAAAAATAAAAACCAAAAAAGCGGTACAACCACCCATGCTTACCCGGCTAAGGGTTTTGAAGGTCTGAATAAAAAAATGCCAACATATACTTTTAATTTTGAGAATTCTATCAATATAGTAGAATTTCATTTAAATGAGTACGAGTGGGTTTATGGACAAAAAAACGAATTTCGGGTCAAAATTCAAAGGAGCGACTTACATTTTTTACTTTTTAAGAGATTAGTGAGTTTCTATGAAAGTCAGTAAAGACACCAGTCACTTACATGTGACTAGTGAGTGACACCTTGGATGATTTTCTTAATTTATTGACAAACTTTATTGTAATCAAAATGTAAATGAAGGTTTCGTAAAAAGTAGGATGCTTCAACATTAAATTGCATATAAAAATGTCCGGGAAAGAATTTTCAAAGCAGTCTATAAAAGATATTCAAAAGCTTCTGGTTCCATCTAGACACGCGCCTCTCGCGTAGAGGGAACTACAAGTAAGGAGAGTTCTCATACAAGCAGTCAAGCACAAGCGATTCGCTGCAATGTTGCTTGCCAAAACAAATATTGAGAAAAATGAGGGGAGTGAAGTGTCAGTCCGCAAATTTTTGTCGGGTGAGTGGTGTCTCGTGGGCAAAGATTCATACAATGATTCATGATGACCAATCATATTAAGCGATACAAGAATCCTTGAAGAGACAAATCAGTGGAGGAATCAAGGAAAATGTATTTTAAGGAATCAGTCGTGTTTGGCGTAAAAACCCCGTTATGGCCGTTAACTATAATATTTGGCTTCGACTTGTCTTCTACTTTAAGCGTCATTCTTGTCGCAAAAATCTTTGAAAACTTCTTGTTTGTCGTGCGTAAGAGAGGCTGAGGTCGAGTTGCGGATTGATCAGGGATACACAGTGGCTGGTGACTTGCCCCTCCATGCTACAACCTTCTCCGCTTCTCGTCGTTAGAGAGTGGAAGGCGGGAGGAAAATGTAAACTGAAACTAGTCACTAGGTGAGAAGGCTTGCGCCGACGATATTTTTCTGAATACCTTTCACACAGAACGTTCAGGAGAAAATTAATTTTTGGATTTTTTTATCATGATTTTAATATATATTTTTGTAATTGATAATATTTGAACAAAGCAAGCTTCAACAGTCTGGAGTTATGGCTTTTGGAAAGGGAAAGAAGCTGCTGGTCGACAATAAACCTCTCTCGGATTTGAAAATTTAAGAACTCAAAGGCGAATCAAATCTGAAAAATACTTGTTTTATTGACAGTGTTTCTGATCCCCCATTCACAGTTAAGGAGGCGAAATGCAAAAGCGCACAAGTAACATTATGGAGAATATTGAGTAAGGATTATGTTCTGGATCTTTTCCATCAGTTATATCGCTTGGAATAGTCAAAATCGAGCTGAACATCACGTGAACATCACGTGCGTAACGTGTAGCTCGATATTCACTATTCTAAGCGATATAATTGATGGGAAAGATCCAGAACATAATCCTAACTCAATATTCTCCATTATGTGACTTGTGCGCTTTTGCATTTTACCTCCTCAGTTAAGAAAGTTACCAGAACGAGGCAAGATAGTGCTAGTCCCTCATCTTCTACCTCCTCTAACAGTCAGATTGATAGACTTTTTAGCAAGGGGTCTGCGGCATGCAGGGGGAAAGTCCTGGCTTTCGTACCATCTCCTGAAATGTGCATGGATTTACGAATTTTTCAGAGCTTGTCTCTTTGATCACCGATAATGATATAATATACCTCGCTGAGACTTGGTCCACGTCAAAGGTAATATTTCCCCCGGCCTGGCTTGAGAATTAAACGTGTGTAGTAAGAATAGCTTCTAGAGACAGTAACAGAGAAAGACCCAGCGAAGGTTTAGCTATATATGTTAATCGCTCATATTTCGGTTATGAAATTTTAGACATTATTTTTAATTGGATTTTTATTAAGTGCTGGCACAAAGCCTTTACATTTATTGTTGGTAATCTTTACTTCAAGCTGTCGTTAGGTTGCCAGGCGCTTGCCGAAGCGCTGCAGATGTTGATTGATAGAATTTTCTCAATGTATCCTAATATCCCAATTTTTGGGGGTTGATTTGAACTCTTGTATAGGGGGACTGAATCAGTTAAATGATGAATCTTTCCTCGAGGATGTGATAGTTTCTCCTTTCCGTTTAGCCTTGGAAAAAGAGATCAACACAAGAGGTGAGGCATTAATAAATTGTTTGGAGGGGTAAAAGTATAGTAGATCTTCTTTTCTGTTATGCGGACTCCTTAGGTTTGATTTCCGATTATCGGTTATGGGGATTCCTACATTATCAGACCATTTACCAGTGGTTCTTAGAATTACTGATCGTAATTTAACTTCAAATGATAGGTTAAATAACTCTTTTGATTATCAGAAATTCGTCTGGAGGGAAAGCGCTTTGGAGGCATATACTGAGCAAATATTAGTCTCGCCTGGTGTTTCTTGTGCTGTTGAGGATGTGGATGTGTTGAACGAGAATCTCATATCTGCAATTTTCTGTAGTAGCGGATAATTTAGTCCTGGTTTCTAAGCCTTTTTGGTGATTACCAGAAAAAAAACCTTAGTTTGATAGAAAATGTGATATGATGTGTCGCAAATTAAAATACTTATTAAAAAAATGTAAGTTACCCCAATTTTCAAAGCTAGATGTTAGTGAGCATAGGAAAATAAAGAAAGTTGACTTTGAGCTTCAAATTGAAACAGAAAGAAGTTTCAGTGTAGTTTGTCGAATGCTCTTGCATTTTCCAATTACGTTAAAGCGTTCTGGACAGCAGTGAATAGTTTTAGCATAAAGTTTTCTTTAGTCAGTGGAATTAGTTTCGAACGTTGGCAGGGTTTTGCGGATTCATTGTTTACTGAAAACATTTTTGTTAGTGTTGGGTGGTGTATAAATTTACATCCTTTTCTGGATTATATCATCTCGGAAGTGGAAGCGAAAAAGACCTTAATGTCGTCCAAAAGTAAGAAGGCACCCAGTGAGGACGGCATCCCTAATGAATTTTATAAATCCCTACCAGAAAACTGGATCCCTTATCTGCTCAGGTTTTTCAACTGCATTTGGAAATCAGAAAAAGTTCCTTCTGACTGGTCTAACATCCAAACCTTTATGCCTTTTAAAAAAGGTAATAGAAATGATCCTTACAACTACAGACAAATTGCATTGATAAATTCGATTAAAATTTTTTTTACCCAAATTCTGTCCTTAAGGCTGACGATGGGCTGATGTAGAAAACTGCCTCTTAGAGAATCCGACGGGTTTTAGCGCTGGAAGCAGTTGTATAGATCACATTTTTACCCTGAATGCATTAATTCAAATCCATCTTGTTATTTAGAAGCGTAAGGTGTTTGCGTTTTTAATTGATTTTAAAAAACCGTTTCCTTCAGTTAATCACTCCCTCCTTGGTAAAAAATCGCTCAGGAAGGGAGTGAGTACACAAATCTTTTAAATTATCAAAAGTTTATATGAGAACGCTTCCGTGACTGTTAGGAATGTATTCAGCCCTACCACGTCAGTTAATGTTACTCTAAGGGTTCTGCAGGGCGAGATTCTCAGCCCTTTTCTTTTTACCTTGTTAATTTCAGAGTTGAAGGAATACCTAAGAAACCACGGGGCAATAGGAATTTCAATCGCTTAACTAATTGATGTAATATTGCTAGCCTATTCTAACGATATAGTGATCCTCGCTAACTCTCAAACTGATCTTCAAATTAAAATTAACCTGATTGAGGAATATTGTTGAGTAAATTTTGTTCAAAAAGTTTTTTTCAGTTAAATGCATCTAAATAAAATATTGTAGTATTTCTTAGAAGTCGCCTTATACGCCAAATTATGTTTTGCGACTTGAAACTGATAGACTACAATTGGCTTATGATATTTTTAAGATAGCTCTAAGTTGGCTAAGGAGGCTGTTGGAAATAGAGGAATAGAGGAATAGAGGAACAAAGGCATCCCATACGCTGCTTAAAGAAATTAACCTACTAAGCACCTAAGCCTTCTAGTGGTGCTAAGTTTAATTGGGTTTTGCAATTAGGGGAGTTTTTCTGCGTGTGTAACTCTGTTCATTTATGTCCGGGACTGGTTTTTACAGCTTTAAACAGGAATAAAGAGACAATCCTACATAATTTTTCAGTCCATTTAAATTGTTCAAATTATGATAGAGAAATAAGTTCTGGCAGTCGACAGGTGTTTTCACGCTTGTCATTAGTCACAGGCATTTAATCTTATCTTACTTTTCGTCTGCCTTTTTATGTCACAAGCATAGTTGCTCAGTTGAGGCTTTTGGGTTCAATTAGAGGTTGTATTCGGATCGGTAAGTTTAAATTAATGTATGAGCCATCGCGAAACTGCCCAATATGCAATATCGGGAAAAAAAGGATTTGCTGCATATCTTTGCTACTTGACCTGCGTATGCGGATTTTAGATATTCCATTTTTTAGCAGTCTCCAACTTTCTAAACTTCTAAACTCTAACTATCTGCAAGAACTCCACGAACTCGCCTTATTTATGTCTAAAATTTTGCGCCTTCATACATTTATAATGGAGTCTCAGGGCTCAAAATGTCACTATATGTGTTAGAATATTGTTTTCATGCTCATCTTATAATTGTAATGGTCGTTGTTTCTGCATGGCACTCTGTGCTTGGATTTATCAAATAATATATTAATTACTGTATATTTTCCACTTATTTCATGCTTTTGGAGCGCTTTCTAATGCATCAAAAACAAATTGTGTTCTTAATTTATTGAAGATTACGTCTGGCAGCTCTGATCAGCTTTAAAAGGAATTGGAATCTTATTATTTTCACCACCTAATGAGGATTGAAAAACGAAGGACAGAAACTGCATTTTTGGTAATTAAATAATTTAATACCTTCGAATGCAAGGCTTTTTACCAGGCGACTAGGCAACGTTTTCCTCCTGTCTTCCACTATCTTTAGTTAAGAGTTGTGTTTAGTTTAAAATGAAATAAATAGCTGAAATGTAATGAGAGGGAAATATGTAGTTAATTTGGGTAAATATTTCATTTTTATCAATTATGAACTCTAGCTGAGAAATTAATTAGATTAGTTTATTTATATTCTAGTATTATATCGTTGACAATACATATTTCTCATCAATTTTAGACACGCCTGCATACAAAAAATTTGTTTGGTACATTTTGCTGATAGTTCTAATCCTTGGTAAAGGGTGAAGGAAAATTCACGGGTAATGAGTAATGAGAACATTTCTGCCATCATGATTTTAGTATAAAAAAACAAATTGACTAATGCTTCTAAAAAACATTTAATATTGAAGCATAAAAGATATTGAAAAGCCAAATCTTGTATACTTAAAATCTAACAGTGTCACTAACTGGTGTCCTTACCTTACGAGGGGATTTTTCAAGTGACAGAACCCGAATTTCAGGTGAAAATTCCAAACGTTTACTATAGTTTTGAAAATGTTGTTAATTTGTTTGATTTTCTTGAAAGTCATAACAAGGGGGTTTCGAGCCCAAGAATACAAATTTGGGGTTAAAATTCATAAATTCCAAAATTAGACTTTAAATTTGGAAAATGTTATCGAATTAGTAGATCTTCATTAAAATCGAAAAGGAGAGGATTTTCGAGTCTCAAAATACAATTCTTGGTTACATATTCAGAAATTTAGAAAGAGCAACCTAAGTTTTGGGAATACTATTCATTTGTTATATTCTCTATCTTCCATAAAAGTCAGTAAGAAATTGAACTTTAAGTAATAGAATACGAATTTGAAGTCAACATTCAAAAAGTTCATACAAATTTTGAAAATTTCATTGAAGTGGTGAATTGCCATGAAACTGTGGACGCGATGGGTTTTTGAGTATCAGAAGATGGACTTAGGGCCAAAATTTAAAAACTTACATCAATTTTGGAAATTCTATTAATCATTATACAATTCCTGGATATCTACCAATTTATTATAATTTTCTAAATTTCAGGTCAACTCTCTGTGTTTTGTGACTCGATAAACCATCTTGTACTCGACTTTCATAAAAACAAAAATAATTTTATAAATTTGAGTCACTTTTTTGAATTTTTACATTTCGACGTCAAATTCGTATCTAGAGACTTAAAAACCTCTTTCCTTCTTGTGTCTTAATAAAATCTACTACACACTACAGCACTACAAGTGCTGCGTAGATATAATATAACTGCGCTGATAGAAGTATTATGTATTTCTGATGTGCATACATAAGTACTCTTAACCTTACTGTGCAACCATAGATATCGGGTAACTATACTTCCTGTAAATCTAGGGAGAGCTGAGAGACGTTTCCCCCTCCAATAGCCGCCGCTGTACCGAAACTTTGATATTTTCATAGGGCACGAAAAGTTTAAACACTTTAATTTTTTATTGATTGTTTTGTTTATAAAACATTTTATAGTAGACGTGTTTCCAAGTGAATTTTATTGTCTCACAACCTTAATAACTATTCTTCCCAATAATTTATAATGTTCTTGCTTGAGTTTTGTCTCTATTCTGTATCAAATCCTGTAGAAAATAAAATTATGATTTGAGAATAGCGTCAAATATTGCCAATGAACATTCATGCAAGTTTAACCAGTTCCTGTAGAGCGGCGCCAATCACATTTGGAGTACCCCGTGTCTAAACTCTCCCTTTAGGATCTCTGATGGAAGTCAAATGCGCGATCGCAAGTGCTCTGTAACTCTACTGCTCAGCATAATGTTTAATATTGCTCTCATGCGCATAATGCAACAATGCACCCTCTGAATCATTTAAGTTTGTTTTGTCAAACCATTTACTAATCAGAAGTTATCAAAATTTAACAAAATAAGTTACTAAAATGGACTATTTTTAAGATCATAATATTAGAACGCCCGAAAAAGGATTCGGGATTAAAAAGAATGTCTAGCTCCACAGTGAACTGCTATTTTAGATGTAGTTCGCAATGCCTAAAAGTAGTACTGTTACTAATTTAAATATTTCCTGCAGACAACGTGGCGTCAGAGAGCAAAGTGTCGATTTAAATGCGGTGTAAGTATATTCTGTAAAAAATTTAATCTTTGATGATCTTTGATGATCTGGACGGTAATGAGCTAGAATTTTAGTTTTGTATACACTCCGCCATAGGAATAATATGCCTAAATATCTCAAAATTCAGAAGAAAAGAAAGTTTTAAGGGCGGTAGGGAGTTAAGTTAGAATATAACTTATAATTATGTATATTCGTATTTGAAATAGTTCAGGTAAGGTAAAACAGTCATAATTTATTATATATTTAAACTTGTAGGGCTCTTTTATGGAGCCCTAAAGAATACTCCGTAGCGCTAATTAAAAGTAAAACGTAAAAGTAAGGTTAATGATCAAATTACACAAATAATTTTTGCAAATATAATCATGATTGGATAGATCTTAAAATTTGTCAAAACAATCTATTTCTTTTAGAGTTCTCAAAATATGCATTTGGTAGCATGGAAAGAGAGATGGGCATAGGACATAAGATGAGCTGCTCAATTTTGTCGTAGATTATTATTTTTTTGTAACTGTCTTTTGGAAAAATATCGGCATGAATGTTATCAACCTTCTTTTGAAGAATTCTTTCATCAATATAGAATAAATTCGGAATAAATGAGAGATGAAATTTTAAGGAGTTTATTCTGATATTCAGTATTTATTAACAAAGTAATAAGCAGTAAAAATTGCACATTAAATAATGTTTTGTCTGTTATTTAGAGATATTATTTATTGAAATTGAAGGTTTTGCATTGAATTGCATACATATAATTGCATATGTCTGCGTATACAATGTGTTAATTATGGTGAGAAACTGCAAGACAAGCGTTTATTATTGTATATTTCTCAAGTAGCTTTGCTAAAAAACTCACAAAATGCTATATAGATCAGAAAAACATTGTTGTGGTTGTCAAGCGGAGAAAATAGATTTAAAAACTGCTTAAAATCCCAACATTTTTTAAATAAAGCATCATGTGTATTAGATGGGTGTATAGTGTTCGGAAATTACTTTGCGCTAGAAATTAATTTTTGCTAAAGTCATATATATGAAAAAGTCGGAAAATTGTTGTGTGTATCTCTGTAATACAGTTATTGAAAGTCATGCAGCTATAAACAATTTTTCTACAGACTGTTTGTGTATATAGTTAGGGTAGACGTGAGAATCAAGGAATACATAATTAATGAACGTTTATCTAAGCTAAAAAAAGTTTAATACAATGTTCCGAATATTTCCCGTGCAGAAATTGCCAAATATTTTCCTTACTTTAGACTTCGGCGAAATCGGGCACACAATTTTGGCTAAATCCAAATTGCCTAAGTTTCAATGTAAAGTGTCAAACTTAAAAAATATTTTAATTAATAATTAAAAAAGTGACCAAATAATTGGAAGAAAATGCTAAAAGCCAGCACAAGACGAGTGCGTAGGTACCGACAGCGGCGGACTGGCGTGGACCCTCAGGGTGGTGTGGCTCCCCTGAGGACTCTTGGACGCCCCTAGAACAGCTTTGTGTACGAATATATTTTCATAAACAAAGATACTGAAAAATTAATTAGGCAAAACAAAAATTCTCCTCATCTGGCATTCAAAAACGCGCGCGTGTACGCGTGTAGATTTTCTATTGGTAGCAGTAAAATATTATCGACTATACATTTTTCTCAGTTTCCTATACTACTGGATCAGCTAATTATTAATTAATAAAGCATACAGTATTTGCTAGAAGGGATTATACATGTTTCTGTCATTCATTGACATATAAATCCATCGATAATCATTACCCACCTTTAATCATTTCTACTAAATTTCAATCGTCCATTTTATGTAGGATAACCTGAATGAATCGTGTTAACAGAATTTCAATCAATTCTTTTGCATTAGACTTATTTAATACATTTTTTAAACTATCAGATAAAAGTATGGCATAGTTCTCCTAAATACTGGAGAGTTTGGTTATTGTTTAAAAAAATAAAATTTTGAACTTTTTTCATAGCATGATTTTTTTAGCTAAAATTAAAAATTTGGCATAAATCAGTTCTGATCAATGCAGGTTATTCCATATAAATAATTGATTTTTTATCTCAAAAATACTTTAATCTTAAAAAATGTACGTCAATAGAAGATTTATCGTAATTTTAAGATACGTGTTTTCCGTCAAAATATTTAAGACTAGGGTTAGCGAAGGATGAATGACGATGGTTTAAGAAGTTAAAATTACTGATATATAAAATTATGATTAATTTTCACTAAACTCGAATGATATTATTAACTCAATTGGAAAAATCTGATCCTAATTTAACCTGGAATCTGATTGTAAATCCGATCGAGAAATTTAAACATGATTTAGGGTAGGATTTAAGATCAGATTTTTTAAATAGGAATACTATTATTTAAATTATGTATCCCGAAGCTTTGTAAGAAGAAAACCGAATTAATTTAAGTTTAACAGAATAAAATTACAATTGATCTTATTTTTTAATTCAGGTTTCATGAATTGCTTATACACTGACATTATAACTTCATCAATCGTATCCTCAGTTTAAATTTTACTGCAATGAGACTAATATACATTCAAAACTGATGACTGTTTCTAGCAATAACTGAATGTTTAAATTATGATAAAAATTGAATAATAAATAAGTCCTTCTATGGTGTAGCCGATAACACAGGCCCACAATAGAAAAAAGTATCCTGAGCAGCTCACCATACAGGTGTATTCTTATGTATGTTTCGTCGATGAATCCAAATCCGAAGTCAGATAGGGGGTTTCCCAGTGACTTCTAGACACAAATTCAAAAAACATGGTTTTTCATGATTTATAATAAAAAATTTTTAAAAGAATAAAATATCCCGTACATTTTACCAGACAGGTATATTCTTAAGTATTTTTCGTCGCTGAATCCAAATACGAAGTCAGATTGGGGGGTTTCTGCTTGTACTTCACTGAAATCACTATTATTTTCTGGGAATCGATCTATATGCGAATTGAGGAAATGGACTTTCAAGCTCATTAGCCAGCCTAATTTCTGAAAATCTAGTACCGTTGCTGCTACCAAATTTTCGTAAGCCGCATCTTTTGTAGTACCTAAAAATATTGTTGATACGTTTTTGAAACTTAACCATGCCGGTTTCTCGGTATCATTCATAGTTTCGACAAATTTTTCATCTCTAAATAAACTGCGGATTTCAGGGCCATTAAAGATACCTTTATTTAATTTAACATCACTTTTGTGACTAAAAACTTGGGCCAAATATTCGAAGCATTGCCCGTTCTTGTTTAAAGCTTTAACAAATTGTTTCATTAAACCAAGCTTGATATAAAGAGGAGGTATTAAAATTTTGGATGGATTGACGAGTGGTTCATTCATAATATTCTGATTTCCAGGTACAAAAGATATTCTTGGTGGCCAAGTTTTTTTTGTATAGTGATTTTTTCTATCCCTGATATCAAACATGCCCAGGTAACATGGATACTTGGTGAATCTAGATTTTTGTCCGATTATCATAGAGAGAATTTTGAAGTCTCCACATAATCGCCACTGATGTTTTTCATACTTAATTTTTTTCAAAACTATTTCAAGGTTTGAATACTCTTCTTTTAACACAGTAGAATGTGCTAATGGTGCAGGAGCGATAAATTCAGCTTGTTCCTTCGATAGACCAGCTCTTCTAAATGTATCATTAAGATTTTTTTGATCAAATTTTCTCGTATGCCTTTTTGTACCAAAAGGGATGGATTCCTCTTCGCTATCGGAAGAATACTCGTCTTCGGTCTCATCCGACTCGCTTGAAGCCGTCTCATCTGATATACTCTCACATGTTTCATTTTTTCTATCATGACCAGGATTCCAAACCTTTTTTTTAAATTTACATCGACTTGCAGTGCATGAAATCCTGTAGTGAAGCTGGCTTCTGACTCTTTATCTTCTAGGCCTTCTACAGTCGTCTTTTTTGGAAGCTGAACGCTTGTAACAGTAGTGTAAGCTACTTGATTTTTAAAAATTTTGTTCACATTGTCCACTGTGGTTAAACAAAAAAAGCAATCGTTTTCATCGCATGATTCTTCCCATATTGTCGGCGTTGTAAACTTTAGTTTGCTCTTATCCTTATTGGTTTCGGAACGACTGATCATGTAGCACGTTCTACAGATTACACGAGGAACCCAATGTTTATGTTGTTGTGAAATTTCAATTTCAAAGCATGTTCTGTCTAAATCTCCAATTCGGTTTGTTATTCTTCTTACTCTTTCCCCAATGTATTCTGAATAAATGTAACAAAAGTTATCCGGATTTCTGATGCATTTGTGAGTGTATCGATTTCTAGATGTAGCAGCACAGTTTATTGAAGGTTGAAAGTTATCCATAAAAACATATGACCCCGCATGCTAGGAATCCCCTCCCGATCGCAGGTGAGTCCGCCGTCTTAGGGGTGATAACTTTCAGACCTCCCCAGGCCTAAGTATGAGAGCTTTCCAACTTTGACGAGGACAATGTCAACAAGTCGTCGGACACGCTACGGCATCATCCTCACATCCTATACTGAAAAAAATGTCTTTAGAATTAAGTGTGAGATGTCGCTATAAATTTCGTTAAAGACTTTTTCGCGTGATTTGGGCATGAAAACGATGCGTTTTTGGATAAAATGTGGCAATTATAGTGTGATAGTGTTGAATGCAAAAATGATAAATGCGCAATCGAAGTTCGCAAACCAGGGTAGGAAGTTCGTTGCCGAGTCATACTAAGAAATCTCTCCACTAAGCCGGCCAAAAACGTTCGGAACCCTTACTCTCTCGGTATGGCAAAGTTGGTTTGACATTGTGTACATGCCCATGCGCGGTTTGCCGTAACAGAAACACTTAAATGTAAG
>NC_046663.1:76226582-76228182 GCF_010883055.1 Belonocnema kinseyi
AAGTCGTTTGGTAGTCAAAGCAAATATTTTCAACATAATCTAAACTGATAAAAAAATCATTAATTGGTAATCCGACCAGATTACACAAGGATAACACTGTAATGTTGTACTCTGCATAGGTGCTCAAAGCTCCTGTGCACAGCTAGTAGCTTATATGCATCCTTTTCCTACCACTTAGTCTCATAAATGGCGTGGCACGTATGCACAACAACTAGGCCTACAATTTAAATGAAATACGAATCACCAGAACAATGGTTAAAGCACGTGCCGAATTGGCTGCACAAGACTTTCTGGTGTCTGCTGTCGGGTACCACGGTCCTTAATTTTTATGTGAGTTTAACCTTGAGCTCAAGACAGGATATAATTTGACAGTTCATTACCGATACCTTTATTTAACCCACATTGTATCAAGATGTGAGTGGTATTTCATAGGTGAATTAATAAACTCGGTACCATTACTGTCAAAAACCTGCTGATGCGAAGTGTTGGCCACGATAACAACAGTCTTGAAAATAGGATGTGTAGAATGATTCGTCCGGCCCAGCCCTTCGTTGTAACGAAGACAGCGATGGCGCGCTGTCCTGCAGGGGAACGCTACGCTGAAAAAAATTTCTTTCGAATTTTGCATGAAAATTAAGCTTACTGAAAACGGTGTAGATTCGTGTTACTTTTCTGACTCAAATTCTATCGAATTTCGTATGGCAAAATTCAACGCCAGAATAGAAAAGCTGAAGTAGTGGGTTTGTTTCCGATTCATATTAAGAAAGCCCCTCACTACGCAGCCCAAAAACTCTCGGAACTCGTACTCTCTCAGTATGGCCAAGTTGGTTTGGCAAACGATGGCCTGCCAGTGCCGAATTAAAGGAACTCGTGGCCCAGGTCTGCAACGTTTTTGTAGTCCCTTTTCAAAAAACAGTTTAAGTGCCTTAGTTTTATAATATTAAATTCAAAACTTTTTGGGTTCATTTGAAGAGCACATTTTTATATAATTTAAAATGTCCAAATTAAACAAACTTTAAATTGACTGAAAACTGTTTTTCAGCATGCGGCCCCCTCAAAGGGCCATCGTCAGTGTTTTCCCTCATATTTGAAAAAAAATTAACAATTTTTTCGCAGGACTCCGATTCTTGAACTTTTGTTATTAGGGGGTTGGGCGGGTCCAAGATAAGGCATTTTTTCCGTATCTTTCTCCAATGACCGTTGCGAGAATATATTATGGATTATTGATATTCCGGAAAATATTGATTTTTCTAAAAAAAATATAAAAGGCAAATTTGTTTCAAATTAAAAAATACACAACTTGAAAATATTTTTAAAAAGAAATATACAATATAGCGGAGTGAAAATGATCAAATTAGTCGAATCGTTTGAGCTGAGAAAAAAAAAGTTGTGGGTTGACATCCGAAAAATGTGAAAAAAAAACATTTTTGAAATCGGTTAATATCTTCTGTTCCCTCTTTTTAATTGAAAATTAAAAATGTTGAATATTCCAAAATAATTCCCTATTGTTTCAAAAATTATGGCAAATTTTTTATATGTACTTTTCTTGCTACTGAATAATAATAAAAAATTATAAATGAAAAAAAAATGTTTTGCTCAA
>NC_046663.1:76228282-76280586 GCF_010883055.1 Belonocnema kinseyi
TTTATTCATTTCTAATGTATTTACATATACATATTTCAATTAAACGAATCAGCTCCTTGTAGTTTTTGATGTATTTCAGTCCGTAGCAATAAAATTTGTACTCAGATCGTTTTTCATTTTTTTGATTTTTAGTTTTGGAAATCCATAAAAAAGTCATGAAAACCATGTTTTTTGCATTTTTCTCGAAAAGTAACTGGGAAACCCCACAATCGGACTTCGGATTCGGATTCAGCGATGAAAAGTACATAAAAATACACCTTTCTCAGTATCTTTGAAAGTATTCGAGCCAAATTGTGAATTAACGTTAACAGGTAGATCGGTGCTGAACAATAATAATGACAAAAATGACATTGAAGAAGTTGAAAATAACGAAACTGAGCAGCTTTAAATCAAGAAAACTGAGGATGTTACTGAGCAAAATAAGATAGATGAAGCTGAACAGGCCTTGACGAATGAAATTGAAATAGACGCTTTTCAAGTTCCGAAAAACGTTTTTGAAGATTTAATTTTGCAAATGGTAAGAATTCACCCAATTGAACCAAAAACTGAGCTGGGAAACGTTGTACAACTTCCATTTAACAAGGAACGCGTTTATTTAAAAGAGAACGGTGAAAAACGAATCTGGGTTTCGTATTGCAAGAACTTAGGTCAAGTATTATGCTGGGTATGTATGACTTTTACCACTTTAGATGAACGAAAAAAAATCCCGTTTGCTCACGGATGGGCAAGTAAGCCATTGCGGGAAAATGGAAATGTTTATCGAAATATCGAGGGACATGAAACTGACTCTGATGCACACTTGAAAGCAACCAAATCTTTATTTTTGTTTTCAAATAGCAGGTCTTTGAAAAATATACTAGAGAATAATAGTCTATCCCTTCTTAAACATCAAGTTGCTGAAAGAAGAAACATTATGAGAAGAATCATAGACGTAATTTTTTTAATCGGGCAACAAGGAATTGGTTTCAGGGGTGTAAATAATTCAGAAGCTGCCTACTGCTTAAATGATTCTCCTAATCATGGTAACTACTTAGAAATTATTGAACTTCTTTGTAAATACGATAAACCCCTTGAAACCCACGTTACTCTAGCGATTAAAAAGAGTAAAAAGAGACAAGAGAAATATCCAGATAGTAGAGGTCGCGGATCTTTAATCACTTTCCTAAGAAAACGACAATACTTTCGTTGATTAGCATAATCGGTGAAATGATGCAAAATTCCATAGTGCAGAAAGTAAATGAAAATGGTGGAAATACGACAGGTGAAACGCTGTGCAATCAAATTACTTCTTATTTAGAAAAGCTTGGTTTGTCATTAAATAATCTTGTCGGTTACTCTTTTGACGGTGCTGCTAACATGGCATGTGATGAAAAAGGTCTACAAGGAAGAATAAAAAGCGTATTTTATCTTCATCAGTCTACATTCATTGTTGTGGACATCGGTTCAACTTAGTCTTTGTGGATACTTGTAAATGCATCGTACCTGCAAGTGACTTGTTCAGCCTTGTTCAATCAATAGCAGTTTTCTTATCAGAGAGTCATAAGAGATTGGATTATTGGAAAAATGCATCAGAAATTGTATTTACTGGCGTTTCCAAACTAAGAGATCTGGTTAAGAAAGTACATGGCACAAGATGGCGGATAATCTCTCAAGCAATTATTAGGACCAAAATCTCTTTTACCAATTCTCATTTTCTTACTGGAGGCCATTATAGATGACACATTCTTTAAATCAGATGTAAGAAGTACTGCTAGCGGTCTTTTAAATAAATGGTCTGAGATGGATACAATTCTGGTAGGTATGGCATTCCATCAAATTTTCATGGTTACTGATCCAGTATAAAAATGTCTGAAAATGGAAAGTCTTGAACTTATTCAAGCGCATCGCATGACGTCTGAACTAACCAGCTCTATTGAAAAATTATCTTTTGAACAGATAATGGAGAATGCTACTAAATTCGTTAAATAGAATGTAATTCTTTGCTAGCGTTGTACCAAGTCAAACTGGAGAAGCATGTCAGAACTCGTATAAGTCATGAATTTGCTGAAAAAGAGTTTGTGTATTTGTTTTCACGTATTTCTGGGTGATTTAATATAATCGGTATGTGAATACAACCTGCTTATTGTAGTATTGTCGCTTTTGTAAAAATAACTTAAAGAGCCAATGCAATATTATAATCCAATTATTTTATGGACAATTAAAGAATATTGTCGATTAATAACTCATTATAAACATTTTTATCAATAATTAATGAAAGTGTGTGAATTCAACAATCATATGGGGAACAGTACCACTTTTCCAACGATTTGGTCCTTTTTTTACTAAAAAATAAAAATTGAGAAATTCTGAAACATTTTAAAAATAATTTATTTTCGTGAGAAACTATTTACTGTTTTAATTTTTTATCATATTTATTGGAGAATATGAACAGCCAAATGTATGAAGGTAATTGAATACTTGTCTCGAATTTTCAGACGACGAGACAATTAAGTATAAAACCAGTACTGTTATTGTTAATATAAACTTATTTCCTTATGAATATTAAGTTGAATCTTGAACTAAATATTTGTATTGTTTAGTATAATTGGATTAATTACACCGACACACAAAAAATGTAGTCTGTCCAGCAGACCACACCAGCATATCTGTATGTTTTTGAGGTCTCTGAATCTAAATCCGGGGTCCAAATAACCCCGTTGACTCATATTTTTTCGAAAAATGCGCAAAAGAAACTAAAATCGACGAAAATGAAGATTTTTCGTGCATATTTTTGTAAAAAATATACATATTTTCATGTCCGGTATATATATATATATATATGTTTTTTGGGTCGCTGAATCCGAACCGGGGTCCAAATAACTCTGTTGGCTCATATTTGTTTAAAAACGCAAAAATATACGTAAAATGACGACATGGTATTCATTCAAACAATAAATAACACAGAATCAAATTTAAACATGTAGCCTCAAGTTCTTTTAGAGCGTATAACGTAGAATAATTATAAAAAACAGAACCAATTTATATTGAACTCTTCAAAGACAGTTTCAGCGTCAAAGTAGGGTTTAAATTACATTGAAATCGCTGCTTATTCAGAACCTACTTTACAGTTTTTTTAATCAGCACAGAATGCTATGAAATAAAACATACAGTTACTCAATTCAACGCCTTGCCTCGTGCACTGTAAAAAGAAAGTATTATTTTAGGGCTTATGTCAGATATAAAAATAAGGCTGAGTTTAAACAGTTTTGATACCGAAAGAGAGATCTCTAGTTTTTGCAGTTGTAGGCCTTCTGTTAAAAAAATGATATTTTTTTAAAATAATAAATGACTTAAAAAACACATATTAATTCGGACTGAAGTTTAACATGCATTTTGAGAACAAAATAAGGGATATATTCGGACAGTTTCAGAGTTTTTCACTTGATTATTCCAAAAATAATTACGTTTATAACGAAAAGTGTTTGTGGGCATTTTTTATTTAAATAAAAAAATTCACGAATCCTGAACTCTAGCCGTTCATCTTATAGATCTGTCTACAACCTATACTTCTGAATCCATATTTCTTCTGTCAGATAAAAGTTTTCATTCTAAGAAACAAAAAACCTGTTTTGGCTACCTTGAGCGATTGTTGTCTCCAACTGATTATTAAAAAGGCACAGGAGAAAGTGACAATGGTGCAAGAATCTTCCGTCATATTTCAGTTAATAATTTGAGCAAAAACTGATAACTTTTTCCCTAGGTCCCCATTATTATTCACCCAATTTGTGCATATGATCATGGCCAATACGTGACTTATTCTGCATCGTCATTCACTTGCTACAAAAGAAGGTGCAATTTAGGTTAGTTGTGAAGAAAAACATTACCTTATCTTATCATTATTAATTTTTAAGTAAATATATAAAAAAAACCGCTTTTACATACAGTTCACTTTCAAACGCTTCAGATTTAAACTTAATTAAATTCAAATACTTTCAAATGTATTTTTTTAAAGATTCAATGACATATACCGTTAAGCTCGTATATAACGCCCCCGGATATATCTCTTCCAAGAATTAGTGCCGTGCCACAGGTAAAAGTAAAATGAGCCACGAGGAGAGTGCAGTGGGCACAAAGATGAGGCAAAAAAAATCGTTTTCATCCGAAGCGGTACCCTATCGTGATATGTTCTTACCACCTCCAGCCCCAAAACCGGCGTTATTTCCGAGTTTAACAGTAGTAAATTTAAGAAATTCATTTTTTTACAATAAAATATATACCATTCATTAAAATTTTTTAGATTTAAAAAAGAATGTGATTATTTAAATTATAATAATAAATAATAATAATTACTATTTCAGCTGGACCATCCTTAAAATACAAACATGCGGGAGAATGCAATTCTCAATCTGGTCAAACACAGGACAATCATTCTGCAAGGCTTGCGCCTAATGATAATGTTGGAGTAGCCGCGATGGCCGCTTAAGCATTATATATATATATATATATATATATATATATGTGTGTGTGTGTGTGTGTGTAAATTTAAATGATTTATGACCTATATGTCAGGCGGTCCAGAATAATAAGGAAACATATTTTTATCCGGGACAATGAAATCAAGTGTTTGTACTACTCCGAATTGTAAATTAACTCATATGAAGAGAATTTTGCACTTTGCAATGAGTAATATATTTACAAAAATGCAGTCAACGTAATAAAAAAATTACTGTGTGATAATTTCAAATGCTTCTTTATTTCACTTGATTATATTTAAGGTTATAACTGGTGCCAAGTTATTTTACATTCACGAACGACATAAATTCTTTTTCGAAATAATTTGCCTGTGCATTAAAGTTGTTACGCATTCTGCATCTCGCTCACGAATATTTAAGTCATTGCGCGCTTCACACCAGAAAAAGGTAAAAGATTATAGGGGAGGGTGCCCTTGGTTGAGACGATCCTTGGTTGGGATAGCGAGGATGAACGTTATAGATTAAGCACTAAAAATCTGAAAATAATTACTTAAGTTTTATTTTATTATAGGGCATAAATAGCTAAATTGAAAATAATTTTTTCTTAGTTTACTCATGCATATTAACTGAAATCACTTGAGGGCTATCAGAAATAAAATGATATTTTAGAGATTTTAATTAGTTTATTGTAACTATTCATGTTTTTTTTAAATACACACATTAACTATCAGTAAAAAATCAATTTGTATACGCATGCAATATTCCTTGGTTGCTTTGTATCCCAGGTCTTTTGTTTTAGGATTGAATCATTCTACTTACCCTCTCTTTATTAGCTATTTGTCGCAATATTTTTCTGGATTGGCCAACTTCTCTATCTTCCTTTAAGTCTATGCATTTTCTTATGCAATCTTTCATGTTTCTGTGGCTTCTTATGTCTCTTTTAACTAGGGTCTCATTTACACATTCTAATCATTCTTTCCGCACTCTACTTCTGGGCACGCTGCTATTTACTTTACCTTGATACAAATGTTTCATTATTTGTTCATGTTTCATTCCCTCGACATTCCCGAACTCTCATGTGTAAACTGGTGTTTCTTCTGCAACACACTCTTTGAGAATTATCTCTTTACTCCTTTGGTCCATTTGAGTTTTCCCGCATATTATATGCGCAGGAATCTCATACCAACATTGTAAGTCACGTTAGTTTTACTTTTATAATTTACTTGATAGGTCCATGTCTGGCTATCGTATAGCACTGTCGGTGCAAATATAGTATTATGCATTGCCAATTAGCTTCATTTCATATATTTTTACTTTCGATAATAGGTCCTACTCTGCCCCTCATCTTCTTATCCTCTTTTATGCGCCTATCTAACTCCACACTTATTTTTACGCCACTAGTGAATAGGCTACCAAGGTATACGTACGTATCAACTTGTCCTATTACATCATCGTTTAACACAATGTTGCATGTCGTTTTCCCACTATTTCCTTTGAATCTCATAACTTTGGTTGTATTTACTTTAATTTTGAGGCTTAGGTTCTTCATTCTTGTATACAGTTTGTTTGACATTCTTTGCAAGACATCTATTGAATCTGCCATGACAACTTTATCATCTGCGAACGCTAGCTCACGCACCCATACCGTTTCAAGGTCTACACCTTCTTTGTCAAATAGGGGCATTCATAAATACTTATCTACGAATATAATTAATAGCCATGAGCATATAAAACATCCTTGTTCAACACCTTGCATATATATTATTTTTATTGTTTTGCAGAATTCCGGAAAATAAAACCAAAAATGCAACGAACAAATTTAGACAACCACCATGAAATGTTCCTATTAAAATTTTCAAAAATTAAATTAAAATTTTTCTTGAATAAGAAAGGAATTTTTTGCTGTCAAAAATAAAAAAGAGGGAAAAATGAGTAGGAAACCAACCGAATCCCCTTCCTCGTATTTTTGTATTTTTTTCGTCTTTTCAATTGTTATTATCATCAAATCACAATAAAAAATGGTGTAAAAAATAATCACCGACGTTGCGACACTCATACAGCATCATTATTAAGGTAAAATAAATAAAAAAATAAAAAATATTCAAACAGGCAGGAATAGCAACGAAACCACGATTCTCTCTTCCTGATACCTAAGAATCAAATAAGGCTGAAAATAAAACCCCATCACAAACATACCTGGAACATCCAGTAAGGGTCAAAAGGCAAACCGGTTATAAACATACCTGAAATATCCAACATAAGCACATCAGAAATAGTGAAATTAAATTTAAAAAATTATGAAAACTAAGTGCTAATATAATTAATCATACTATCATAACTCTTCTTTAACCTATCCAAATCAGTCGTTAAATTAATATATAAATTCTTTTGTTTTTTAATGTAAAGCATTTTCATACATTTTCTCTTTCTCTCATCACCTCCACTATGTAAAATTTCAACATAATTCACCACTCTTTTTAAAATTATTTAAAGGATGCTTACAAACGGTTCTTATTGAATATATTTTAAATAGTATCCGGATAATAGTGTGAATCCTAAATTTTTTCATCCTGAATTCAATAGTTTTCAAAAGTTGACCAAAAAAGGTCCTTTAAATCTTTCTAATCAACTGCAGGCAAAATATTGCTTTGTCTGCTTTTTATTTATTAAATTCTAATTGTATAATGTTTTTAATTAACTTTTGTGGGTAATGATTTAGAAAGAGGATATTTCTACTAATATTCAAATTTCCTTTGTGAAATAAATTATGGGAAAAAACTAGAGCTCTGTCAACTAAGTTTTTGATTAGTAAAATTGGTCCAATTTGTAAAATTCTACCTAAATATGTAATTTTTTGTACAAATTGGTACAAATATTACCATCCAGACCTTTAACCACTTCTATGTCCATAAAACTGATTTTAGGGTTTTTTTTAAATTTCATGAGCAAATTGAAGTTTTGAAACAAAACTGTTAAAAGCGACAACCATGTGCAACTCTAATAGATGAACATATAAGAAGTTATTACTAACATACCAAAAGTGAAAAGGCAAAGCAAAATCTAACTACTTGAAATCAAAAGCCGCCAAATCCTTGATAAGAATTTCCGCCTAAATTGCAGAAATGCTGAACCAATGTGAGTACCAAATTTTGGTCTAAAAATAGGTCCATTAAATTTAAAATAATAATTTGAGTTCATAAGAAAAACTATTTCTTTAATAAATTTTTTTTGATACAATCGACTACATGCTTTAATATTGTCCCATCTATTTAAAATTTGTTGCTCAACTGATGCAAGGGACATACTTGCAAATATTAGAGCAACATCTGAAGAGATCATAGCATAGTCATACGGAACCGTTTTTTTCAATAATATATTTTTTAAATTTTCATGTATTTTTCATATTTCATTTTTTAAGTTGCGATAGAGTCTTTGAAAATCAAATTAAAGTTGTGCTGCAAACATTCAGTGGGAGTATTCATAGTGGAAATAACTTTCGTCGAAGGATAGCAACCTTTGTGAATCTTTCTCAAACCATAACATCTGGCAAGAACTGTGTATTCAGTATTATTATCAGTCCATCTTCTATATTTTCCTAAAAGTCCTTTCTTTCGAATTGCCAAGTATGTTAATAGTGTCTATTTTTAATTGTTTCAACGGATTTTCAATTAATAAATTAAAATTATTATAAAAAAATTTTTTGTATAGCTTGTGGAAGCCATCCATTGACTCCGTGCTCTTGCAGAACATCCCAATGTTTGCTTCTATCTGCATTGCCAAAAGTTTTTCCTATGTCAACGAATGCACAATAAACCTGTTTTCTAACTCTTAACTAGTTTCCATCAAATATATCGCTCAAATATATTTAAATACTTGAATAAAGAAGTCATAGGTTTAGCATCTTTAATTTTTTTATAATAATTTGAGAAACAGTTTTATTTAATAGATACTGCTAAACACTGAGCAGCAACCTTAAAGGGACTATGTTTGTATTTCTCTCTGAATCTAAATTAGTTAAAATTACTCAGATTTAATGATTAGTAGAGTGTTTGACTATAAGCATATTTTCACAAATATAATTTATTATAAAAAAATCCAAAGGCTATTATTGCTAATAATTGAGTTGTAAGTTATTCGAGAAATCGGGCTATCGCTCGAGAGCTCGAGATCCCATGAATCACCTCCCACCACTCACCACTATATCTCCACGTCTCATCTTCATCCTGTACGTGAGCCGCCTGTACGACGCTGCGCTGCTAAATGCGTGAGAATGTAGTGGTAAGTGCAAAGGAAAGATTTCGTGAGTCTTCTCTTTCTCCTTAAAGTCGTCTCTATCGGGTCGACTTCAACAGATCGTCTTGAAAAATCTAACTTTTCACAGGACGCCCTCTTTTTTCGGCGCATGTGACTTATGATATATTTTTTTTTGTTTCAAACTTTTACTCGAGTGAACCCGGTTTTACATCATAGCCCCGAACTAAGCCAAGTGACTGATGAGATGAAGATGTTATAAGTTATAATAAAACCACCTTCTGGCCTGCTGCCAAAACCCTACTGACTCCTAAATGTTCAAGATGTTCAGTGCGTCTTGCGTGCACATTACCTGTAGCCGAAATCACAATAGGATGAATCGATGCATTATTCGGAACACCTACCTCATGAATTTTAAATTATGTTAGTGAAAAATGTTTTGCTGTTCAAAACAGGTTAATCGAATTATATAAATGTTCATAACTTCCGTAAGCTTCATGGCAATTGAATAATATTATAAGTCAATTGGTTTGACTCGAAATACAGAAATTTTACCGTGCAAAAACAAATTTTCAAATATTATGGTTGTCTATAACTTTATAACTCTGCAATAAAATGTATTCATACTATAAGTTAGTCCATTCGTTTTGAATCAACAAGTCTTTCTCATTCATGCATCAAATGTAAGTGAGAACATTTTCACTATAAAAATAGATTCTTCAAACAATATAAATTACCTCAAGGCAACACAAATTAAATTTTTTCTTTAGAAATCATTAAGTTTCTTTTAAGATATTAGTGGTAAAAATAAGCCGTCCAAATTTCGTTAATTTCATCGCAACCATCTTTGGGTTACCGTGTTTACAAAAATAATGTGACATCTTCACATCCACACATACAAACACACCTTCAAACAAACATGCATCCGTACAATTGCTTTTAAAATTAAATTAGACGTTTTTAAATTGAGGAATTTTGAAAGAAATGACATACATTTGTTTCAAAATTGTTACCATTAAAAAAAGTTATTTAAAAAATAATGAAAATTTTGGTACTTTATTTTAAATTTGTCTTTTCTTGTTGAAAATGTTAATACTTGGTCTTAGTTCAACTACTTTGATAAAATAATTAATTTTTGGTTTAAAATTCAACTAATCTATCACATATTCATCAAGATAAATTTGACTGAATTTAGTCGAATCAATCCTAATGTACAAAAAATATAAGCATTCTCTTCAGCAGTCATGCAAATATTATTTTAAACTATTTTATCAGTCGAAAGGTATGATTTACATAGTACCCTAAAAAGGGGAATTAGAATTACTAACATTAATTACGCCTGTAAGTCGTGATTTTAACTTGAAGTTCGATATAAAAACACATGTTTTAAAGTTGACGAAAACAAGAACAATAAAGCCAGTAATTTTGGTGATGGAAGCAAACATTGCGAAAAATTATAAAAACCGTTCAGAATATGATACCGATGGATGTTGCGAGTAATATGTCTTGATTATTTAATTAGAATTTTATTCAAAATATATATTGTTGTTCACCCGCTGATTAGATTTTAAATTTTAAATTTGCCATAAGTAATGCTCATTTGTTTTTAAATTAGGTTTGTATAAATTATCATCTTAGTTATTTTGATTTTTAAAATATAAAATTATTCAGGAAATAAAAAAATAACTTTTTCCGTAAAATAAAGTTACTTTAGCTATTGGATTTAACTACTATTGACGATTAAATGGTGGACATCTGCCTTTGAAGCGTGCGATTAAAGCAAAATAAAAAAGTGCTAGCAAAATAAAAAAAGTTATATGAAAGCCAAAAGTGTTCCAGGTTAATGAGCTTAGAGACGTTCATGTGAAAAAGAATTTGTGGTTTGCAGACTTAAAAATGTAAAAAAGTAAGGATTTTCGATTTAAGGACAGTCAGGTTCAGAGCATTATTTCTTATATAAGCGGCAGTGGGAAATATTTGAGAAAATTCATGAGTATGAGGAAAACTGTAGAGAACAAATTGCAGTTAAAAAATTTGAAAAATAATATAAATGATTGTTTAAAAGTACAAAAATGTACAACTATATTATCTTCAGTTCTAATAAAGACAGTAAAGCATTTCAAACTGCAAAAACTGCTGACCTCTCGTGCTTCGACCTGTGGCTCTGAATCCTTGGTTGGACACTTGTCACGTCCTCCGACCAGAGCGATTTGTTCTTTCAATGTGTCTAGAAAAACGACCTCCATTTTGTTATTTAAAATTTGTTATTGTTCATTTTTGTAAACAAAGTATAAAATTCAAATACGCGTAATTTAATTAGAATGTTAGAATTTTTAGCCACGAATGAAAGAAATACGGCACTGGTCGCAGGACGTGTCAAGTCTCCAGCCAAAGATTCTGAACCACGGGTCGAAGAAGAACACGAGTAGTCGGCAGAAAAGAGCCCCCCCCCCTGCTTTCTGGCATTTACTTTCAATTATTAAATGTTTTGAATTAATAATTTTATACTGTTCTTTATTAGCTCCCTTTTCCCTAATTTAATTTGATAGAATTGCAGTTTTTTTAATTTAGAGAAGTAGTTCGTTCAATAAAAAATGTAAGAACATTTTTCAAACATTTTGTTTGCTATAAGCATGCATAATTTATTTTATTTCCTAAAAAAAATTATCTTTTGGCCTCAGTAGTTGTAAAGTTTTGAGTCCAAAAGTATCTTTTAGCAGCAATCTTAAAAGTGTAAGCTTTCGACTTTAAATTTCTCCTACACGTTAAATGGTTTTTCTGTTTAACGAATATTTTCGGGTAAAACAAGGGAAATTACTTTTTGCGATACCCGCCTTGAAAGTAAGGACTTCCATGCCTCTAGCAGATGTGCGAAATGCTTTAATCAAGAAGACTAGTAAGAATAATAGTTGCGCATATGCACTCTGCAATACATCCATTTTCCAAATCGATGCATGGTATAGTCTGCTTAATTACAGAACTTTTACGAATTTCAATTTTTAAGCTATTTGGAGTTACCCTTAAATTCTGCGGAATTATTGAGAATACAGCTTGATAATGATTTTATCTTTATTACCTATCATAAATTACACTTAAAAAAATTACTACCTTTAACGTAAGTGCATGTGTGTATCTGCAAGTGTAAGTGTATGTGAAGGTATTATAAAAAAGCCTTTTCACACACTGATTGACAGACCACCACTATGTTCAACGTTAAGTACTTACAATAAATATTAATACCAATAAAAAGAAGCCATTTTTTTAAAAATGACATAAATTTCTTCAGTAAATGTTACATGGATTTTTATATTACTATATATTAATGTATGGTACGAGTTAAAAATAAAGTTATATTTACTTGTTTGTTTTAAAATCACTATAAGCCTCTTACGATTATTTTGCGTTGTACGTTTTGCGAAGCCGATTTTTGGGCTCTTTTAGTTTTCTTCAAATAACAGACTTTTCGGTTGGAGATTCTGTCTGCCAACACTTCTACTACAGCAAATTGAAAAAATCAACGGCGCCAGAATTTTGGCCTTTTTTATGCTATCAAAATGTGCAAAAAATTATTTTTCAAGCACAACCCCTGCCTTCCCAAAAATACCAAAAAATAACTTATGCACCCAGCCAAAATTTAAGAATTTCATGCTATTTCTGGCCTTCCCAAAACACTCACAAATTATTTTAAACAATCATCCTGAACCCCTAAAAAATATGGAAAAAATAGCTAAAACAAAAGTGTGCAATAAGTGCGAAAAAACATATACCGCAAGTTTGAGCTAATTTTATGCTTACCAAATACATACATACATATATAAGTATATTCTTGAGAAAATTAAAACGATTAAACATCATACTCTGAAGATTAAATTATTAAATATTATTTTTTTATTAAATTACGAAAGTGGTTATCCACAACACTTGAAACCTTTAAGCTTGGATTAGGTTTGAATATTAAAATTTATTTTAATGTTTAACTTAAGAAGTATATTTAGAAAATGTCCTTAGTACTCTTAATCTATATTGTGGATTGTACAAAAGTCCTGATCTAAGCTAATAAATTACTTTCCAAGTTAAGAATAAATAAAGGGTTATAGTACAAAACTAGATAACTAACAAAATCGGATTTTTTCCGGAAAGCGAAATAACATTCCGTAAAATCGAAATCGCTATCTAAAAATAGAACAAAAATGTACTCTGAACCTAATGTATTTCTAAATTGAGGTTAAAAAAGGAATGTTAAAAAAATAGTGTCCAGTTCCGAGTCAGTTATCGAACCAAAATTGAGACGCAACATTTTGTAGTTTGAAAGGATTCAATTTGAGTTTTAAACCAAAATAAATTACATAACGTTGCCCCGACAACACTGATGTAAGGCCTGACAAAAGTTAAACCCAGCAAAAGTAAGGATTAGTTGTCTTTTGCGTATTGGAAAACGATTATTTTAACCAAAAAATTGCGCACTGTACAAAATGGTAAAAAAAATTGACACCTAAAATTTTACTGGAGAAGAATTTGTTTATTTGTTCTCTTGCAGAGAAAAAAGTCTCGCATCACATTTTTCTAAACACGCCTTTGTTTTTCTGTAATAATTAAGTATGTAACTATATTGGAAATCTTAGTAAATTCTTCTCTTGCTACATTTAAAATTTTTGCAATACTACAGTCCAAAGTAAATAATTAGTTTTCATATGAATTTATAAAAATGTGGAGGGTTAGATATCAAACAAAATATGTCACTTTTTCCAGAAAATTTGTGTTATTACGTACAGTTACCTAAATTAAAAAATCCAGATATGTCGATTTGTCACTGAGATATTAAAATTTTTTGCAATTTTAACGCATTCATTTGCGCAAGTGCATGTGATTTTAAATTAAAATATATTCCTTTGCTAATTTTATAACAATTACTATATCTTTTATTTCTTATATTATACGAATTTGATATTTGAGAAATAAAAGCTGACAGACACTTTCGCCTTTAAAGACACTTTCACGAAACGACTTCTTAATAAGCGTATGTGATAGTAAACAATTTTTAGAGTTTTTAACATGTTTCATTCGCTGACTCCTTAATTATTGTCTTTGCCATATGTGTATTTTCAATTTATTTAATTGTGCCTTTAATCATTTTAGTAGGAAAGATCGATTTTCAAATTTTTAACTTTTTGTGTAAATTTTTGACAGTGAACTATATTTTATATTTATTTTTTGTCATGCAAATAATTGATTACATCTTCAACCACACTGCATACTATAGGTAAAACTAGTTCTTTCAAGTGCATAATTAGTTGAATCTAGTTTTAACTGATATTTTCAATTAAAACACGAAATAAGTTGGAATTAAAGAAATCTTCGGGTTTTTACACAAGGATTTAGTTACTTCGCGTCTTTACAAGTTAAAACTTTTTTTGACATATGATCGTGGCGACTTCACGTTTTAACTACCTCAAACTAGTTTTAATTGAATTCGCAGATGCAGTGAAACTCTTTAATAGCCTTCCCTTCTATATCCCTGACGAAAATTGACGCCGCGCCGCATGTAAGTTTAAAAGATGCTGCGCGGGGTGCGCGGGATTTGCGACTGTCACTCAGGCGAGCAGTCAGGCGTGACCAAACAAAAGCGGAGCCGGTTATAATGAGTTAATTGCCACCCACCGCCAGCCCCGAAATCAGTGCTATAGAAGAGTTTCACTGTATTTTAAATCTGCCGAATTTTGTTCTTTTCAATCTTATCTCTCAGCGACTCTCCTTAATAAGCAGTTTCCAAAAAGGTATAAATTTGCATTAAAAACTTGTATACAATAGTATAAGAAACTGTTTATTCTTTTTTCATGCTTTGTCTTTTGTATTTTTAGATAATAAATTACAGATTTCGAGATCTTACAGTTATTTGCATTTCCACCAAACTTTCAAACTTGTTATTGTTATCTTCTGTCTGAATTCAAAATGTTTTATACTTTTAAATAATACATTACGCATTGCGAAATCTTGAAATAATTTTTATTTCCGTCTGATCATGAACAAAGATTTGCCACGTCTACGAAAAAACTAATAAAGATAATTGTAACAAGCGACTGTTTTAATTCTCCAAGTATTACGTTTCTTGACACTTATCGTTATCGAAAAAGCTTTTTTAAAAAATATTTTTATAGAAAGAATATTGTCTTAAAATTAAGTTTTCGAGATAATGGGAGAAACAACATTCATCTTCTTACTATTCAGTAAGTAATCGCCAATGCCAAAAATAAAATTTCATTATTTAAAGAAATCAAAAAAAATACACCTAGCTTAGTTGTAAATCTTTTAAAACATTTTCTTAAACGATTTCATTCCACTGAAATCAAACTCAGGTTGAGGTAAACAAATAATTATAAAATTTCTTTTTACTTTTGAAGGCATCGCAGCTTTATTCTTGGCCAACTTGATATATTCGGTAAGTTTTACTCTACTCAAACGAGTTTTAAAAATTTCTGTATTATTATATATAATTCAAAATTTCTTTATTTTTTACAATAAGGACACTTTAGCCTTTAATATAAAAGTCGATGTAAATGATATGTTTGGGAAAAATTCGTTTTTGGAATGGGTAGAATCTTACAGGTTTCAGCTGCTCTAAATATGTTCTTTGTTTTTGTTCTGAGAAAAGAATGCTCACAATAATTGTAGTTTTATGGTTATAGAAGAATGGCTGTTTGTAATTTTATAGGAAGACAATGTTAGTTACATTTTTTGCCATAATTTGTTTTTCTTCTAACATTGAGCACATATATTGCATTTAGGCTTGTAGATATTTTCGATACGAATAATAAATATTTTGGTTGTTTGTTGTGTTTTTATGTGTCTAAATAAAAAACTAATAATAAAAGTAATAAAAATAAATTTTTAAGAAACTAGTGACTTTGCAAAAAACTGCTTTTCGAGAAAAACGCATCTAATTGAGTGTAGGTCCTATAATGATATGACTAGCTCATACCCAGAAATATTCATTTTAATCTGACTTGGAAACAAGTGGATATCTTCTGTTATCAGGAACTGGCTATAAGGGCCATTTTCACGCGGACGCCTAAATGTAATTTAAAAAAATTAAATTATATGGAACTTGTTTGAAATTTCAAATACTGAAATTCTACAAACTTTGATTAACAGGAGTTCAATTAATTGAAATATTTTCTGCAGACTAACTTGATGCAGACTGCACAGTGTGAAACTTTATGCGGTGTACTCGTAAGTAATCATACATTCACAATGTCTTTTTTTATAATAAGAAACGAATCTTCATTTCAATTCTGTGATCGAAACTTGCCAAGTTTTTCAGGGATTGATGAGGAGTGTCCACGAAATAAAACAATACTAATAACTTTTTTTAACGCATACTTACCCCCCACAGCGCTACAAACATGGCCAGAAAACACAAAAACGACATTTTCATATATAATTGTTAATTTACAGACATTGTTGTTATGCTTTTAAATACATATAATTACTAATGTATAACCTGAATATTCCCCATGATATACTTAACAAATTGGAAGTCTTTAAGTAAATGTAGCTTATTTACACAATTTTTTTTTTTTTAATGTAAGAAATAGTCGTATTTTTTGAAGGAAAATATAGTTAATAGTCAGTTATTTTTTCGAGTATTAAACTGTTTTAAAACATTTTGTGATTATTTAAACAATTAATTGATGTTCATTTTCAAAATATCTACAAACTGAGCCAGAGATGTTCATCTTTTTCTCATGTTGGAATTCTATGCTACTTTTTGATGAATAATTACTTAATTTTGATACATTTCTTCCATTTTTTAAGAAATTTATATTTACTTGAACAATTTTTATTTGCGTAAGCATTTTTCTTTCGGAAAATTTAAAAAATAATGTAAAAAGGAAAAAAAGCAATTATTTTTCTGACTGTAGAAGGTAAAGAAAGATTATGTAAACCACATTTTAATTTTTTAAACAAAAAGAATTTGCCTAAGCAATTTTTTTCCTAAAAATATGTCACAATTCGTATTCAATGAATTAAAAATAATTTTCGAAGCAATGTCAGGACGCTTTTGACAGAATTTACTATTCACGGTAAGATCCCAATATTATGCTTGATTCAGAAAATTCGACATTAAATACAAGGAAACTCTGATAAGTGGGAGTGAAAGGAGCTCTTTTCAGTCCCACTTGCGACGCGGCGTCAATTCTCGGAAGAAGTTTATCAGGAGGCTCGATATCTAGGGTTCACTGTATATATATTTTTAAATAATTGTTCAAATAATTTAAAAATTGTAAATTTATTCTTTCTATGCACTATTCAGTCAAAAATCTGTATGCATTTTATTTGATTAAATTCTCTCTTAATTTTTAGAAACTGTGTAAACAAGCTATAAGTGTTTGTTTTAATAACATGTTTTAAAAAAATTTACTGTTCCAACCAATGACCAACTATTACATTTCATTCAGAAAATGATATTCGGTTTTTCCAATTATAATTATTTTTATATAAAAAAATTATATAAATGACTGAAAATTAACAATAATACATAAAAATATAGTTTATTTTTAATTGTTGAATTGTATTTGATTATATTATACTTTGTTATGGGCATAACCCTAGAAATATTTCTACTGTCTTTAGGCCGATAACAAAATTGCACATAGACGGTTTTTACTTTTTGTGTTAATACTGCAAGAATACGCAGACAGATTTCAGATACTAATTTTGCAATAAGTGACAACTTTTTTCCTTAGAGACCGTGGAGACTAAACCCAGTTTGTGTACTTGACCGTAATCATTACATAACTATTAGTCGATGGTCATTCAAGTGCTACCAAAAATTCTGCAAAATGGGTGAGTTTTGTAGAAAATTATTATCTTATTTTCTGATTATGCTTTTTTTATTTTAAAATAAAGCTTTCACAAAAAGATTACTTTTAAACTCTCAAAATAAAAAATGTATTGAATTCAAATATTTTAAAAGTAAATTCTTCTAACTTTAAAAATTGCAGTGTGAAATGTATTGATTTTAAAAATTGATTTTCACTTTAAATATAAAATATACAATTTATTAATATTTGTATAAGATTGAGAAATATACGACTATTTACATAATAATAAATTTAAAAATTATATTCTTAGAAAGACCCTTAATATTCGCATATGATGGACGATGCTAAATCTGGATAATATTGGAGTACCCACGACTATATACGTAGATTTTTCTGCCCCATGACGCATATGTCGCAGGTGTTCCAGCCTATCAGGGAAACGTATTTTTATCTACTATAATTAAGTAAATGTGTGTGCTTCCCTGAATTTAGAATTACACCACTTGAAGACAATTCCACACTTTTCATTGAGTAATACATGATCAAAATTGTAACCCACCTTATCGATGGGTTCTACGAATAATAGGCTACAGTTTCGTTACCGTTAAGAAAAAGAAACAGATATCACACAATAATATCGCAAAACCTCTAAATTGCAAGAAAGCGCAATTTCATAACGTACAAGCAGGTCCGGGAGCTTTGTACGATATTATAATCCATTAATATCACAGAAAAAAATAAAGTTAAGTTTCGTTTCTGTCGTCTGCTACAGTGTCCTTAGCAGTAATGGGAAAATGGTAGAGTATGAGTAAATTCGAGCTATAAATCGGGACCCCAGATTTAAAAAAATCACATAAAAAAGTTAAATTTTGCTGCAGGTAAGACTTGCAACGGGTTAAAAATTTGACATATTCGGCGAAAGTTTCACGGAGGATACGAGAATAATTCTGAGATCGTCTGAAGCGTCACGCTGAAGTGAGGAAATTTCAGTAAAACATGTAGAATCAGCACCAAATAACTCGCACAAAATTTGTGCTTACTGATATATTTCTTTTGAAATATATGACGGTAGTGTAGACGAATTAGAACTTAGTTAATACCATTCAGCAAAAGCGGGAAAAGTAACCGACAGATGGGAATCCCCATTTCTCTCCAATTTAATGAAGTTAAACGACGCTGGATGGCGCTGGCGTCATAATTGTAGATACACCTCGAATATTAATGGAGCGATTATAAGGCAAAAGATTATCCAGGCAAAGTTAAAAATCAGAAATTATCTTTGATTCAGGTAAAGTTTATCTGACGAGGTTCATTTTAAATTCGGTGAATCTTTCACCTGGAATCGATGTAAACCTTATCTTAAATTTTGTCTGTGATTGCTTGTATATAATGTAAAAACTTGCAATCTACGATATCACGATTTTGCGCTATCATAATGCGATAATTACGATATATAGCGCAGGAATTACGGTGTATATTGTAATTCATGCGATATAGTTTTCTCAGTGTAGGAGTTTAAATTACATTGCAAACTGTAATAAAAAAATCTAGAGTTTTGAATTCGTAGGAAATGTTTCGAAACATAATAGGTTATTTATTTCTCCTGAAAACATAGATAAATGAAATTAGCCTAATTATTGTCCATAGCGGAAAGATTGCCTAATATTCGTGAAACCTATGGTTTTAAAACACTCTAGTGCGATAATTTTAAATGTTATCTAATGCTAAATTGTCACCCACCTTCAATACAATTTTTTCGTTCTATGGACAAAATAAATAGTAATCAGTCGGTCAGTTAAATTAATAATAATAATAATAATCTCATTTTTTATTTCTTGTCATCTCATAGTGCGTATTAGTCATGTGAAATAAAATGTGCACTTAGTGGTGCAAGTCTTAGATTATTCATGACTGACTTAATATTCAAACTAAAGTCATGATATCACGTCCATCTACACCGAAAAAAATATGTAAGTATATTAGTTCAATAATAACTTGGACTAATACGCTTTGCATAAATCAGAACTCAGTAGGTAAAAAGTCGAACTGGATCTCTTCATTTAATTTGTAATTTTATCGGTTTGAGTATAGAACCGACGCTATAACAATACCGAATTACATCGATTAATTAAGTATTGAAATCAGGCAGTTCTTCATTTAGAACTTGCAACATTCATAGTTTGAACACCAGCTGTTCTAATGTATCGAAACAGACACTGGTCCACTTTTGTATCGGGTACGTAACGAAATTTGAATCACAGTGCGTCGATATTAGATAGTTTTCGTAGATGAAGTTTTAAAGTACCTGGTGCAAGATCATGCGCACCCGGGTCGTCGAAAACCACTGAGATTTATTTTGCGTGTTGGCAAAATTTGAATTTGAAAAAAGTTATTATAGAATACGTGTTAAACTACTTGGTGCACGATCCTGCTTACCCGGGTTGTCGTCTCACCATTTGTATTTGTTTTGGTTACGGACAAAATTAAAATCTCTAAAAAGGTTTTGCAGATGACCTTCTAAATGACCTGGTGCGCATTCCGACGCACCAGGGTCTTCGACTCACTCTTTGTAATTGTTTTGGTTATAGAAAAATTTAAATTTTTAGAAAGTTCTCGTATATGACGTTTGAAAGGACATGGTGCACGATCAGGCGCATCCGTATCGTCGACTTACTATTGAGACTTATTTTGGGTGTTGGCAAAATTTGAATTTTGAAAGTTTTTGTAGAATACGTATTAATTTACCTAATGCACGATCCTGCGCACCCGGGTCGTCAAATTACCATTTGCAAATAATAATGATAGAAAAAAATAATAATGTTTACAAAAGGTCGATTTTTTTCAATAAAACAACTTTGAGTAAAAATTAATCAAATTTATTTTTTGTGATCATAATTTTTGTTTAAGGAACGTTTATAACACGTTTTTACGATTTTTCGACACAGTTAAATGCATATTTGCCATGTAGTAATATTTTGCTATAAAAATAACTCCAGCTGATCAAATGTGCAAGCTCAAGATTGTTATTTTTTAAAATTAATGAATTTTACTTTCAAAAATGTAGACGCACTTATTTGTATCCTTAACTCTTTAACTCTTTAACTCGCGCACTTTATTGTATGGACGATGTTTGTTATTTTAATTATTTATGTGCACCGTTTAAATTTGAGAGCACGCGAGATTTCATATTTAAATAATTATTGTGTAATCTTTTCCAACACATATTGTCCGGCGCCACAACTCAGCGCAATGCTCACGCGAAGCTCCTACGTTACCGATTAATCGATGTAATTCGGTATTGCTATAGCGTCGGTTCTATACTCATACCGATAAAATTACAAATTAAATGAAGAGATCCAGTTTGACTTTTTTACCTACTGAGTTCTAATTTATGCGAAGCGCATTAGTCCAAGGTATTATTGAACTAATATAGTTACATATGTTTTTCAGTGTAATGATGAACTACATGCACATTGAAGCCTAAGCGCCCGAAGACATTCGCATTGAGGAATTGTGCAATATTATGAAGGTACTTACACGGCGTCTAAACAAAGCATCAGTACTTTTGAGATTTTCATAATGATGAGAGAGTATTAGGTTTATGTCAAAACCTTTAAAAAACATTTTAGGATGGTGTATGTCTGTCTGAGAGCAAAATTTTGGTCCTATTCTATTTTTTTATCTTACATAGTTTGACCGCAAAAATAGAATTTTTGACTTTTCATTATTTTTTGTGCGAGCAAAATTTGAATTTTGGATTTTTTGTGAAAATTTATAATGAAAAATCGTCAAGTTTATTCGGAAAGTCATACATGTATTTGAAAAATTTGAGATTAGACTTGTTTTTTCTCACCAGTGAAGAAATCTCAATGGGGTATTGTTGAGGGCCTGATGGGGTTTCCCTATTTTTGTTAGGGTCCGCATGGGGCAAACTGTTAGGGGCCGTACTAGTTTGGTTACGCAAAATTCTTGGGGCCCGTCAAAGGAAATTTGTTCAGGCCCTTAACAAGAATCCTTATTATTTCCCATTTAATGTTAGAGGCCCTCGTTAGGGCCCCAATAGGGCCTTTTGTGCAAGAAATTGCCGTTCTTGTTCTCTTCATTAACAAAATATGTCCGCTATTATTGTACACGCAGAAAAAAGAACCTTAAATTTTACTGAAAACCAAGTTAAATCTAACGATCTTCCACGTACAGTCCTGGATGCTGCAATTACGAATTAATTATGTTTTCGGCAATAGATTACAGTTAAGACAGCACTTTAAATTGTTAAAAAGTATTGTTAAAAAATAATTAATATATAAGTGCAAGGTTATTTCTTATACATATTTACGGACATACTTATAATTTAATCGGTATTTGTAAGTTATAACGCTTATAATACAATTAAAATTTCGCACGCAATGGGGGGAATTCGAACGCATAAACCTAAGCACGCAAGTCAAGAGTCTTAACCACTATACATTTACCTCATATCTAAATGTCAGCTGAAACAGTTACGGAATAAAAGCACGTCTTGCTCAAATAAACTCTTAAGTGTACGCGATCTGTGAATAAGTTGTGCCATCCCCCAGGCGAAAATATTATATATAGTTTATGCATAATGTATTATGTATAGGCACTATATAAAAAATTGAATATTTTTATATATAATCGGGTATTTTCAATTTATATAATAAGAACATAATTGTTCTTTATATAATCACCTTCTTGGACAGGATTTAAGTATGTAATTAAGTGGCAATGACCCTGGTATAATTGGCCATGCAGCAGGTTGCTAATAGCATAATCTAGAGGAATTCTCACAAATATTTTATTTCGATGATAAAAATATCAACTTTAAATGCAGTTGCTATGACGCTGGTGTACCTGATCATTCACCAGGTTGCTCAAAGCATCTTCTACAGGAATTCTCACAAAATTTAAAGATCGATCATAAAAATATCAACCTCAAATGTAGTTGCGATGACGCTTGTATAACTGGTCACGCATCAGGTTGCTAAAAGCATCTTTTATAGAAATTCTCACAAAATTTCAAGTAAGATGATGCAAATCTCAACTTCAAATGTAGTTGTGATGACGCTTGTATACCTGGCCATGCACAAGGTTGCTAAAAGCATCATCTACAGGAATTCTCACAAAATTTAAAGATCGATGATAAAAATATCAACTTCAAATGTAGTTGCTATGACGCTTGTATACCTGGCTATGCACCAGGTTGCTAAAAGCATCTTCTACAGAAATTCTCACAAAATTTCAAGTTCGATGATAAAAATAGTTGTAGCTGTAGTTGCGTCATCGCAACTACATTTGAAGTTGATATTTGTATCAACGAACTTTAAATTTTTTGTGAATTCCTGTAGATGATTTTAGCATCCTGGTGCGAGACCAGATACACCGGCGTCGTCGCAAATATTTTTGAAGTTGATATTTTTATTAATGAACTTTAAATTTTGTGAGAATTCCTGTAGTAGATACTTTTAGCAACCTAGTTCATGACCAGGTATACAAGCGTCATCACAACTACATTTGAGGTTGATATTTTTATCATCGATCTTTAAATTTTGTGAGAATTCCTGTAAAAGATACATTCAGCAACCTGGTGCATGACGAGGTACACCAGCGTCATTGCAACTACATTTGAAATTGATATTTTTATCAACGAATTTTAATTTTTTTGAGAATTTCTGTAGATGATGCTTTTAGAAACCTGGTGCAAGACTAGATACACCGGCGTCGTCGCAAATATATTTGCAGTTGATATTTGTATCAACGAACTTTAAATTTTGTGATAATTCCTGTAGTAGATACTTTTAGCAACCTGGTGCATGACCAGGTATACAAGCGTCATCGCAACTGCATTTGAGGTTGATATTTTTATCATCGATCTTTAAATTTTGTGAGAATTCCTGTAGAATATGCTTTTAGCAACCTGGTGCATGACCAGGTACACCAGCGTTATCGCAACTACATTTGAAGTGAAGTTGAATAGGGGGCTTATTATAGAACTCATCTCAATTAACAGGGTTGCCATATTCGGACCGCAATACGTCCTGATGGGGGCAACCCGAATAAAAGTAAGCTGTCGCGGCCTCTAACAAAGCCCCAATATTATTGGGGACTATTAGGGCAATTTGTACACGGGCAACATTAATGAATCATATTTTAAAAGATTTATCAAGATATCCTGTTAAAAAAACGATTCCATTGAAATTCACTGAATGCAATTTGGATCGTGTACAATTTACGGGCGTATTCCTATATAGATTGATGAAAAGATCGATTTTTTATTGTACAAATCGAAATTATAACATCTCAAGGGTACTCTGTTCAAATTTTAGAACGAAATTCGGAGCGGTTTAGCTGCTTTAGCTATTTTCGCTAACGTCCTTCAGCACGTGGAGCAGGTAGGCAGGTGCGCGCTCAGACTTTAAACGCGTTTAGCTCGAAATCAGATTTTTCGATTTTCCGAGTTTATGGGCATGAGAACTCAGCGAATTTTCAACTTATCAAAGAAAAAAATGCCATTTTAAATATAATTTAATTGTCTAGTCGATGTACCTCTTTGTTTTCGTGCAACATTATTATTTAACCAATTATTTGCATAAACATGGACGAGTAATACGTCTTATAAAAACAAAAAACACCGACTGAAATTTTTCAGAGAGGTATAGGACCAATGGCGTTGCCCATAAAACTAGAGGGGAGAAAAAGTTGTTAACTTTCGCGTGTCATGGTGGATTTGTTTATTAACCTTTTGAATTAAAGAAAATGTACTGTAATGAAACGTCAATGAATATCAGTACAAATTTGAGATCAAAACATTGTGTAGTTTTGTTACGAAAAATTCCCAAAGTTTTATTCGATTTTTCGCGATCTATATAGGGATACCCCCTTAAATGCAACACCTTGGCGAATATTTCATATTTCAAAATAGCCGATTAAAATCAAATTATTTTCAATGTCAACGTGTTCTACACAGTAGAGAAAAGCTAACATAAGCTTATGTTTGGAGTTTTCCTTATCATTGGATATTTTAAAAGAAAAATCATTAAGTATTGAGAAAAATGTAGAAGCTGAAATAATAAAATATCATATTTGAGTTGTTCCACGGAATTGGTTATGATAAATCATCAAATATTGATCCTCTGTAAAATAAAAAACGATTTCATTGAAAGCATATACGTTGGGGTGGTACAAATTTTTCAGTTGAATTTTCATACATATCTCACAGAAATTTGTTTAAATCCACAGAAAAAGAAATCCATTTTCTTAATGATTATTCGCAAGCTCCATAAAATTTTACACACACTACCAATGATAAAAAACAACGTTTTTGTAAATTTTATTTAGAATCCTCAATATTAGCAGAATCGAGTTAAAACTCATCTCTTCTCTCTACAATTAGCCATACAATACGAATAAAGCATTACGTTTAAATATCAAGCCCATATGTTTCGCAGGGTCTCAAAAACCCCATAAGTGGCAACATAGGTTTTGAAAGTTTTCGGCGCTAATTGTTTTTTTGTTTCGTTTTTAAAAAGTAAATTGTTTCTAGTACACAGCATGACCCTTCATACCAATAATTAGATTTATATATGAATTCTTTAAAAAATTTATTTTTGGTTTCACCAATTATTTCTTAGAATAAAGAGAGCAAGTCGCAGTTTAAAAAAATACACTTTTAGTCTAGTTTTCAATTAAACTTAAATTGGATTAATGTTAAAAAACTTTTTTGTTTATATAATACATTGTTTTTTGTAATATTATTCTCTTAGAGTAATGCTAGAAAATTGCATTTTTGCAAATAATGTCATTTTTGGTCCCATTTTAAGTTATGGTAAGTTAAATAATTAATCAAACTAAAAAAAATGATTCAAACAAAACTAGATTAACTAGATTTAACTTTTCTGTTATCATTTTAACAAATATTTTTGAGTTGGCTAGGATTCATTCTATTGTAAAGGTACGGTTGAACTCCCATTTGTAAGTGCAGATGAGGTTATGTCTGTAGACTCTTTGATTGGGTGCGCCCTGAAAGATCTCGTTTTATTAAAAATATGTTGTATTTCTGAAGTATTAGATCTTTACTTCCTACCAGTGCCTCGAAGCTATCGAAAACTATCTTTTCCTCGTTCGGACCTCGTCAATTGAATGAGGCGTAACAGGTACTGTCTTGACTACCAAGTATTTTCCATTCTAAAAATGTTTCCATCCAAGACAGTGAGTTCTGCAGTACCATAAGGAAAGTTGAAACATACCCGCATTAAGTCAAATAACGTAACTTCTATCGGCGAGGAAACTATAGGCATCTGCTTTTGAAGCTTAAAAACTCAACAAAAACAAATCCTAGCGCAATAAAAAAATAGTCATATGAATGCTAATTTTCGGGTACATTTAAGAAGTCAAGTTTAAAGCCTTATTTTTTATACAAGGAGCAATGGAAAAAATGTGAAAAAATTTATGAATATGAGGAAAACTGTTTTTTACCAATTGCAGTTGAGAAATTTAAGAAGTAATAAAAATTGTTGCTTAAAAGTACAAAAATTTGCAACTATATTATTCTCAGTTCTAATAAAGATATTGGAAGAGATGCTGGAAAATAAGTGCCATAAAACAGGGGGGCCCTTTTTTTTACTGCTGACCGCTAGTACCTTTCTTCGACCCGTGGTTCTGAATCCTTGGGTGGCACCTTACCACGGGTCGAAAAATATGTCTAAAAATATCGCGATTTTCACAAAAAATAAGACTATCACATCCTACCGTGAGATCGGAAATAATTACAGAGTCTATCCATTGCAGTTTGCTGTTTGAATTGCTTTAATATTTCTATTAGAACTGAAGAGAACATAGTTGCACATCTTTTTACTTTTAAGCAACAATTTTTATTATTTCTTTAAGTTTTCTTATCGCCCCTTGTATAAGAAATAATGTTCTGAACTTGAATGTTCTTAAATGTACCCGAAAATCCTTACTTTTTTACATTTTTCAGTATGCTAAGCACAATCATTTTTTCACATACACGTCTTCAAGCTCATTTACGTAGAGCTCTTTCAGCTTTCATATGGCTGTTTTTTGTGAGGCTAGCATTTTTTTTGACTGAGCTGGTAAGCTTTATTAAGCTGTTAAGATTGTCTCGCTGATAGTAAGTTAAAATCATTCTGTGTTGAAATATCAACTATTACATTTTTCGTTGAGAATAGAGAGTAGATCAACTAATAGATACATGTAGTTAAAGAAAATTCAACTATATGGCTTAAAGTTGAACTATTTTGTAAACAATTTCTTTTAAGATTCATCATTTTATTAATAAATTTTATTGTTTGGTTGTAAGTGAAATTGTTTCTTTAAAATTGAAATATTCAGGTTTAAAATTGAACTGCTTTGTAAAAATTCCTATTTTTTTATTTGAAATTTCGCGTATTTTGTTTTAAATTCTCTTGAAAAACTATTTAATTAAACATTTTTCTTGTTGATGAAGTAATAAACTACCTAATTCAAGGTTGAACGGCTTTGTTAAAAATTTATTTTATTTGTAAGATTTACCTCGTTGGTCTATGCAATTTATTGTAAAAATTATTCCTTCTGGGTAGACAATTTATTATTTTGTTTTAAAATTTAACTATGTTGTTTAGAGTAAATATATGCAAATTACGTTACACACATGTACATGAAATTAAATTTAAAATTGATTGTTTAAAAGACAATGAATATTGAGTCCAAAATAAATTTATTAATATTAATGTATACAGTGAAAAAATATATTTAGAACTATGTAAATGCAGTTAGATGAATCTTATTTGTTAGCATCACGAAAATATTTTTTCACAGAGGCATTCTTTATCTGGAACAGACATACATTTTGTTGATATAAAGACAAAAATTCTCAGGCAGTATTTTCTTGATTTAAATAAATAATGCGTATGTAGAAGAAAAGAATTTCCTTGGTTCAAAAGGTCTGGATTTGTTTAAAACTAATTTGATTCAAATGAGTTGAATCACGTAAGTTAGTCATGACGCATATGAATTAATTAATTTTCCGTAATTTAATTAAGCATTTAGGTTTGTCGAAATAGAAGAAATTATTTATTTCAAAAGAATATTAATTAAGGCACTAATATATTTATCTGATAGAAAGAGTTGCTTCATTTGTACCAATGAAGCATTTCTTCAGGCAAAGAAAATATTGTGTTTACATAAATGCATATTCCTTCAGTTTGAGAAAATGTTTCATTTAATTAGTAAAATCAAATAAGTATTTAAGACAAATAAGCCGTTACTTTAAAGAAATACTTATTTTAAAAGGTAGAACAAAAATTAATTTCTTATTTTTAAACAAGAATTCATCCACTGTCATAATTTCCCTTAAAGTAATCCCAGACCAATTCCTACTACTAACAACATCGTTTATTATTTATAAACTCTCCTGATTCACTTTTATAACAATTATGACAAATAAAATAAATTAATAAGCATATTTATTCATTGAAAATTTTTTATCAATCTCTAACATAACTGTGAATCAATTGTAATATTAAAACTTCTTATTTTTATAACTTTTTTTGAGGAATCAGAAGGCAACATTTTGATTATGAAAATAAATTAGGGCATGTCAACAATTTCTCGGTATGAACTTCTTATCGTTTAAATAGAGTTAAAATTGTTACACCAATCGCGTTGTTTTACTGAACATTTCTATTTTTCACGTTTCAATTTTTATAACCTTTTCAATTATTTCATATACAGTCTCTAATATATTTGTTTAATTTGATCAAGAAAATAGTTTGCTCACCCTTCTTGGAATAGGAAATACCTTGACTAATCAAATTAGTGATTTTGTGCTAATCTTTGATGGCTCATATTTCGCTATTCAAACCTGTAACTTATAATTAGATAAATTTTATGATTCAGAGAAACATTAAAGAACCTATTGCATAAAAAATCTTTACAATTGAACTAACCTTCTTTAGGCAGTAAAATTCATTTGTATTTAAGTTGAGGAGGCTCATTTAAGAGGAATAGTTTGCACAAAGCTTGCTAAGAATTTGCAATTTTCGATGGCAAATAAGGAAAATTTACGACCGAATAAAATTTACAAACATGAAAATAGAACACCGTTAAAAAGTAGCGCATAAAGACCATGAATATGATTCATTAATTTTGAGTGCATTCATCCAATGTGATTTGAAGATTCTAAGGAATTTTTATTTCTCTTAATTTGCTTCAAAAAATTAGAAAGCAATGCTTTTAAATTGAGGCAGGCGACGTGAAGTTTGCAAGGTTACAATATAGCCTTGTTCTTGTTTTAATAAAGATAAGAAGAGAATGTCATAGCTTCGTTTTATTAAAGTTTTATATTCTTTACTTCTTTCATGTTTTTAGCTTTTTTATAAATTATTATATACAGTCCTCAACAAGTTTTTTACCAAGAAATTTAAATTTTAACTATTGAATTAGAAAAGGTCTCGACAACTCGAACTTGTAATTTTCTACTAATTTTTAGAGGTTTAGTTACATTGGGAGGTAGCGCAAACCCCACGAGCTTCAATAATAATTATCACTTCAGATAAAAAATGAATTTTTTATGGTAGAAAAGTCATCCTTGATTAATAGTGAATATATGGAAATGAGTTTACATAATTGTTCAATTAAGTTAAATATAAATTTATCTTTAATTTAATATAAACTTAATGTTGTAAATATGCATGTCAGATACAAAATAAATTTATTAATACTAAAATATATACCCTGGATAAATATATTTGGAACTAAATAGATCTAAAGTAAATAATTATTAGGCTATATTTTCTCGATTATAATAAATATTTTGTACTTTCAAGGGTGCTGAAAACGGATCAGTCCTGCAACAAAATATTTGATTCAAATAAGTTTAATTATTTAAATTAATCAAGATTCATATGAATCAATTCATTTCCAATAATTGAAACAAGAGTTTCTGCATCTACACCAGTATATCGTTTCCTTCGATAAAGAAACCATTGCGTTTCCATAAATAAAATTTTTTTAGCTGAAGGAAACGTTTCATTTGTTTGGTAACAATTAAATGATTATGCATAAGAAATAAGCATGTATTTTAATAAAATAATTATTTTAGGAGGTAGAAAAAATTATATTTCTTATTTGTTAATGAGGAGTCATCCAGTGTCATAATTTTCTGAAATTATTTTATTGACCTCTGACTGTAAATTTTAATGAATTTAAAAATCAAGAACAGATTTTTGTTGAAAAGTAGCGCGTAAGCACCCTGAACATGCATATTCAATTTATAACCCATTAGGCAATTTTAATTTAAAAAATCTTATTTTTCTAACTTTTCAAACAATTAGATGTTGATAATTTAAAAAAATAGGATACGTCAACTATTTCTCAGTATGAACTATGTATCGTTTGAAAAGAGTAAGATATGTTTCACTGCATCGTGCAATTTTATTAAACATTTCTATTTTGGACCTCTTATATTTTATTACGTTTTTTAATTATTTAATATACAGTCCTTAGTACATTTATTTGTTTTCATCTAAAAATTAGTTTTCGTTACACTGTCGAATTAAGAAATATCTTGACCGATCGAATTACTCATTTTTTGCTAATCTTTGATGGACCACTTTTCGATAACCAAAACATGTAAAATTTAACTTTTGATTAGTTAAATTTTACAAATTAAAGTATATTGTGCGTGAAAAAGTTATGCAATTGAAATAAAATTATTTAAGCATTAAAATTCAAGTGTATTCAAACGAATGATTATTTAAGGTGAATACTTTTTACATTGCTGAAAATAGTAATTTTCGATGGAATATAAGGAAAGTATAGAACCGAAATAAATTTAGAAAATCGAAAACAGAACTCTGTTGTAAATTAGTGCATAAAGACCCTGAATATGTATAATTAATTTCGAGTACGTTGATCCAATGTAATTAGAAGATATTAGAAATTATAATTTTGCTTATCTTTATTTGAATAGTTAGAAGGCAATGCTTTTAAATTGAGGCAGGCGACTTCACATTTACAATGTCACAATATGACTAACTTCTTGTTTTAATAGAGATAAGAATGGTATGCCATGGCATTGCTTCGTCAAACTTTTCTTTTTCCACGTTTTTAATGTTTTTATCTTTTTTTAAATTATTATATATAGCCCGAAATGTATTTTTTACCAAGATATTAGTTTTTCAATTGAATTAGCAAAGATTTCGCCTACTTGAATTTGTAATTTTTTATTTATCTCTAGTGACTTAGTTTTCGCTTATCTAATGCGTAAAATTTTTACTACTACTTAGTTAAATTTTACCAACTTTGATGTAGAGAACAAAACAGTTTAAAAACTTGAATATTCTTCTTTTGGGCATTGATGTGGAAATTTAATCCAACCCTACCTGATTAAAGGAATATGATTTTTTTCTTTACATTTTTTAATTTTTCTCTGGCACAAAATAAAGCTTTTTAATTTCAATTGCAAATAAGAATTTATTATAGTGATGTACTAGTAATAAAAAAGATGCACAAGTAGAAGACTAATACCATCAGAAAAATGTACATTTTTTCAAATTTTATTCAGGTTCGTCAAAATTAGGTAAATTGAGCTGAATTTCAACATTTTTTCACAACAGGTTCATAGAATACGAATCGAAACTTATTTTTTAAATATCAACCCTACAGAAGTTTAATTATAGGGTCTGAAAAAAGCCCATAAGTAAAAAAAAAAGTGTTTTGCGAGATTCTGGCCCCAATTTTTATTTTTTCGTGGTTTTTTGTATTAAGAACTGCTTATAATAAATAAAATTTGAAAGTGAACATTCAAAACAGAACTCAGTTTTCGCTAATCAAATCTACAAACTTTCACTAGTAATTATTTACATATAACCCATTTTTATTTAAAGAGACCTCAAAATATATTTTGCATACGTTAAAAGGCTATAAAATTAAAATAAACGTACTTATATATACACAACTGAAAAAAATCTTGAATATCGCAAAAAGAACTCTGATGAAAAATAGCGAATGAGGATCCTTAGTATACATGATTATTCATTATATATTCATAATATTGATCGCATATTAGAATCTATATATTCCCTGATCTATGATAATTTTAAGATCATACAAAATTCTTATTTTTCCTAACTTTGCTGAAATATATACGTCAAAAAAGTCTAATGGTGAAGAAAATTTTAGTTATTTTTTCGAAGTTCTTCTCATATGTCATTTAAAACTTTTTTTAACACTTCATGAATTGTTGTTAAAAAGTGTTATTTTATAGAGGAACAATTTAATAATAAAAAATCATCTACGAAAACCAGTGCCCTAATTTCCGCTAAAACCTTTTTGAATCATACACCTACTATTAATAACATTGATTATTCTTCATAAACACTCTTGCTTTATTCACAAAAGTTAAAACTTTTTACATTTGTTAAATTTTCTCGTACGACGAGCCGTTATTTATTTAGAGCTCATAGGCAATACATGTTTTTAAGAATCCACGGTCGGATAATTCTCTACAGGCCCCTATGCTTCACCGTCAAATGTTTTCAAATCCTAAAAAATTATTCCAAAAATTGAAAAAAGTTCTTTTTCCACATGCATTTTACGCGGGAAACTTTAAGTCAAAACCGGCACCTGTTAAAAATGAAAAAAATAGAGAATTTCTTTTTTCGGATTTCAAATGAAATAAGGGGATCGTTGTCCTTTAAAAAGGCTCTTTAAAATTCGTTTTGAATTAATCAGGACGCATATAATCAATTAATTTTCCATAATGGAATTAAGCATTTGCGTTTGGTAGAATCAAATAATTATTTATAACAAACATACATTTATTTCAAAAAAATAAATATTTTAAAGTGTATATAAAATTAAATTTTTAATTTGTTCATAAAAAGTAAAACAGTGTGTCATAATTTTTGAGCTATTGATTAGCTCTATTGAATCGCAAAAAGATCACTATAAAAAAGATAACCATATGCTAGAAAGCCCTGGTCAATGATAGACGCGCAACAGAAAGCTTCAATTTTGACACATACGAAGTAGCGTAACTGTTTAATTTTTGAATTTAAGAGAAAAAAAAGGAACTTATAAGATATTGATTAGCTTTATTGAATTCTAAAAAGATAGTTTTAAAAAAGATATACATGTGCGAAAAAGCCCTAGTCAAATATCGTTGCGCACTAAAAAGCTTCAAATTTAACACATAAAAAGTAACTTTTGCATCAACTATTTCTTTCATATATTCATAATTTTTTACAGGAAAACTTCAAAACACCAGAGTCAACACGTGCTCTGAAGATAAATGAAGCGGCCGTGACACCACACTATGAAACATAGCACGCCATCAAGCATCGTGGCACTTACGCCCGTATGCACTGACTTTTTTCCTAAACCTACTTTTGAGTTGAACTGGACCAGAATCTTCTACAGGACCAGAGTTAGGAGGAAAATTTGGCACTTACGCTCGTATGCAGTGTGGCCCTTCAGTTGTAAATTTTCTTAAATTTTAAAATAGAAAACATAATTCTGTTGAAAAGTAGCACGTAAGGCCCCTGCATATGCATAATTAATGTATACCTTATAACCAATTGTAATTTTAAAAATTCCTAATATCCTACTTTTGTTGAAACAATTAGAAGGAAATTATTTTTAATTAGCACAGACTAGGTCACATCAATAATTTCTAAATATTTCTTGTTTTAATGGAGTTAAAAATGTTACAATATCACGTCTTCTTATGAAACATTTCTATTTCTCAGATATTCTATTTTTATAACCTTTTCTAATTATTTCATATACGGTAGTTAGCACATTTATTTATTTTTATTAAGAAATTAGTTTTCTTTGCACTGTTAAATAAGAAAACTTCCTGACTAATTGTATTAGACATTTTCTACTAATCTCTGGTTTTTCAGTTATCGCTAATGACATATATAAAATTGCATTTATGATTAGATAAATTCTACAAATTTAGATTCAGAGAGACATTAAAGTATCTTTGTCATAAAAAAGGTATACTGCAAATAACATAAACTTTTTAAGGCAATCAGTTTAATATTTATTCAAGCTAATCATTTTTGAAAACAACAAATTTTTACCACTTTTGAAAAATAATTGCAATTTTCTATAGGAAATTGGGGAAATACGCAACAGAAAAAAATTCAAAAGGCTAAAACAGAATTCTATTGAAAAGCAGGGCATGAGGATCCTGAATATGTATGATAATTCAATATATTGATTCATATTGATACCGTATTGATACATCATAATCTTAAGATTGTAACAAATTCTTTTGTTATTCCTAACTTTGTTAAAATATGAGAAGACTATATTTTGAAAATGGAAATAGACCAGGTCATATCAACAAATTTTCAGTATGAACTACTTATTGTTTCAATAGAACTAAAAGTGTTACACCGTCACGTATTTTTATTAAACATTTCTATTTTTCGCATTTTCTATTTTTATAAACTTTTTTATTTATTTCATACACAGTCCTTAATACATTTCTTCATTTTTATGAAGAATTTATTGTTCTTTACTCTGTTGAATTAGAATAAGCTATACAATGAAAATGACCTTCTTTCGGTACCCAATTTAATGCCTATTCGAACGATTTTCTACAGGAAATAGGAAAAATATACAATCAAAATAAAGTTTGAAACTCAAATATAGAATTCTCTTGTAAAATAGCGCATAACGATCCTGAACACGAGCGTGATTATTCAATATATTGATGCATATTGATCCCATATTGATCCATAATGATTTTAAGAATGGAAAAAATCCTCATTTGTCATTACTTCGTTGAAACAATTAGAAGGCTATATCATGAAAATGAAAACAGACTAGGTCACATCAACAATTTTGGCATATGGCCTCACAAATCTTTTCAATATAATTAAAAATGCTACACCTTCGCGTCGTTTTATTAAACTTTATTTATCAGGAAATATTTCGACTATAAAATTAGTAATTTTCTACTGATCTTTAGTGGCTCATTTGTTGCTTAACAAGCCTGAAAATTTTTACTTCTATTTTTTAGTAGTATTTTTTATTTTTTTTGCAGGTTTTCGTCATTATCTCAGGTACAAAATAAAATTTTTTACTTCTGAACATTTTATTATATGGCGGTTCATTATTTAATTAACACTTTATGAAAAATTTAGTTTCCATTAATCTCAACTTCTCTTCAAGTTACGATGTTCAAGTTATTAAATAATGGGCCTCTGCAATGATAACCGGGGCTTAAAAATTATTTAACCCATTGCTTATCATGATAAAAAATTTAAAAATTACGTTAGACCTAAGAAGTATATACTAGTATCAAGAGCAGTGGAGCTATGTGAATAAAATAAAGGTAGAAAGTCCAAGCTCTATCAAGCTAGCACCTCCACAAACGAAATTCCCAAATTTCTTTATGTCAGAATTTTGGGCTTCTTTTGGGCTTTTTTTGGGCTGTATTGTCGATTTTTGGGCTGTATTGTCGATTTTTGGGCTCCGCTACTTTTTGTGAAAATTCAAATTTTGCGTGGAGGTGCTGACTAGAATCAAGCCAGCGCCTCCACTATATAAAAATTTAAAGAAAAAAAATCAAACACGTCAGAATTTTGGGCTTTTCTTGGGCTCTTAAACGCACCAGTAACCAATTTCCAAAAACTACCCCAAGAAAATATAAAACCACCCCCTATGTAAAAAATCAAATTCGGAAAAAACAAAGAACACCAGAATTCTGGGCTTATTTTGGGCTTTAAAATACATGAAAAGAAAAAAAACTACCCCTATTTATTACACTATTAAGACATTTCCCTTTCAGGGTAGGCGTGACTCACTCGGTAGGGGAAAGGAGTAGTGTGTGGAAGGGATAGAGATTTTTCAGATTGATCCAGAATTCTCGTGCTATTTAAGTAAATAACACGTTCGTTCCGCAACACTGCTCCGACCCAGGTTGATGATCAATCTCTCTAGCAATCGGTGGTTTGTCTAATATAATGTTAAGTGCATTTGAGACTCTAAAATGAGCCAAAAATCTATTGCATTTTGGATTTTGCAAATTTTATTTTTTGCAAGGGGGTGATTTTTTTGAAAATGGGGGTAGTTTTTACATTTTTTTTCATGCATTTTAGAGCCCAAAATAAGCCCAAAATTCTGGTGTTCTTTTTTTTTTGAATTTGATTTTTTACATAGGGGGTGGTTTTATATTTTGTAGGGGTGGTTTTTGGAAATTGGTTGTTGGTGCGTTTAAGAGCCCAAAAAAAGCCTAAAATTCTGACGTGTTTGATTTTTTTTTTACAATTTTTATATAGTGGAGGTGCTGGCTTGATTCAAGTCAGCATCTCCACTCAAAATTTGAATTTTCACAAAAAGTAGCGGAGCCCAAAAATCGGCAATACAGCCCAAAAAAGCCCAAATTTCTAAAATAAAGAAATTTGGGAATTTCGTTTATGGAGGTGCTAGCTTGATAGGCTTGAAAGGCAAGCCAAACCCCGCTCAGGTTATAAGTTCGGTTATCTGATTACAAATATATTATGAAATATTTATATTCAAACACATCTTTAGTGTGAAACATAAGAAAATGTATTCTATCACAACATTTGTCTGCATGAATAACGTAATATCTAAAAAATGCATACATTTAGGTAATGTAATCAATTATGGATCATTCCACAGACTTTTTTTAAATTATAGCCAAAATTCTGCCTTATCATGTCAGCGACTTAGTTAGCGATTGTGGTCAAATAATCGTTACCCAAAACTTCCCAAAATAAAGTATTATATTTTTCGCTTCAGACCATTACGTGAATTTTTGGTTACAAATTTCATACGGGTTTTGTTAAATAAATGTGCAGATAAGTAATTTTGTTTAGTCATTGTTGCTCAGAGATGCCGAGACTGATCTCATAAAAAAATTGGTTAATAATGAACTAAATTTATAAAAAAATTGTTTAAATAAAAATTGACCAAGATTTATAAAAAATGACCAAGATATTTGTAATTTTGGAAACATCGTAGTGTAAACAAAAATTCTAATGGCGACTTGATTATTTAGGTATATATTTTTCTAATGTATATAGTCTAGGGTTCAATACAGCTTTCCTGCTTGAGTTAATATGTCGTGGTAGCGTTTTGGTAATCGCTGTTGAATTTATACCAGCCCCATACATTGCCCTTACTTTTCTGTTCTCTTACGATCCGGAGGGGAAATGGCGGTGAAAATAATCCAACAGATGGCGCCTCGATCAGATGGTCTGACTTTTTTGTTAATAAACATTGTAGAGTTTTGAAAATAATTAAAAAACGATTAGTTTGTGAAAAATTCACAAAATATGTTTTGAAAAAAATGTAGCCTAGTGCATTTTTTAATTTGTTTAAAGTTGTCTTCTTCTCATTATAACCGCGATTAGAATGGAATATAAATGTGTACCTGGTAATAAGCCGATAATTCAGAAAAATTAATATTTTCAGATTTCAGCGTAAAAGTGAAGATTATTTTATTCTTTTGAATGCGCGATTCTTCTACCTTTATGAAATGCCATTATAAGAATAGGATATTTCCAAAATTTATTAATTTTTATTACCATAGTGACCGCCGCAAAGTTTAATCTTCTCAAAAAGAGAACGTGTTTACAATATATTTAATTCCTTGTAATTGTACCGATTGGTACACCTCACAGAGATGTTTTGTATTCCGCAAAAGTGTTCATATTTTGAGTTTATTTAATTCCTTCTAATCAGTTCAAAAAATATGTTTGAGAAATCGTTTAATTTCCTCCACGCGGAACGTAAGTTTTGAAATTTTAATTCTACTTCTTTCCAGTCTACATCTTTAAGAGTTAAAATTATTTTAACTTAAAATTCGTTTTCCCGTTGGAGGATTTTTAGACGGAGGAAAAATCGCGTATTCATAGGAACCCCTGCAGAAATATCGGTGGGTTGCCCTACTCGACAGGGCCCAGATCTGGGCATCTAAAACGGGGGCCTGACCTGCCCCAGATCTGGCCCCTTTAATTTTTCATTTATATAAATATTAAAATTTATAAAGTTTTTTTAATTAAAATTTTTTACCACTTTGTGACTTAAAAAACTTCAGTTTTTCAATATTCTACATTATTGAACTGTTTGTATTCCTTAAATGTATTCTTAAGCGTTTGCATTTCAGAGAAAACTATTATGTTTAAAAAAATAATGTTGCTAATTTCAAAAGTCACTAATTTTGCACTGTATGACATTCAACTTTGACAATATAAATATCTGAAGAATCTTTTTAAAATATTCCAAAAACAGGTAAAAATGATCAGATGTTTTAAAAATACATATTATTGTTATAATTTTATCATTTTTATAATTTTTGCATTAAATTTAAGTAGACTTGCTAAACATTTTTCAGTATTTCTGTAATTTTTCATATTTATCGTATATTTTCTCAAAAAATATCAGTCGTACGGTGTAAACATATTAAACGTGCTTCCGACGCGAGCCACACCATCTGTCCCCTTGCGGCCACATGTGGAAAATCCGATCGGGGCCAGATCGGAACTTGGGAATAATTTGAGCAACTTTTACAGGGGAATACAAATTCTTATCTCTTTTGAATTCAACGCTTATTAGCGAATAGCTCCTGGTTGCAAGACAGGTTATTACAACAACCAACAGAAATTTCACATGTTGTTTGCAACAAAAAATCCAACAAAAATTAAGCTGTGGCAATAAAAAATGGTATTAAACCATAAGCATGCAGCGTGTGAAAATCATTTTTTGGAATCTGACACCATTTGGGGGTCGGAAGTTAGAGGCCCTGATGGAAGCGTCATGAGTACGGTATGTCTCTTTGTAGTGTTTAAAAGTTTACACTCTGTTTATTTTAGACATAAGGTTTACAATAACATAATCAACTATTTAGCTTAAATTCTTTTTAAAATTTAAATAAAAATGCTACATATAGCAGACAGTTTGTTTGCTTGCACGTTCTCCATATTAATAATTTAATTTACTTTCCATATGAATTTACAATGTTTTGATTATAAAACGTACAACTTGTAGTTTACTTTCAAAATTCCAAAATTAAGTAAAGGAGCTCTTCCTCAAAAATTTCCAACTGTCCAAAATATTTATCGACTAATCAGAAAAAGCGAAAATCTGCTTAAAAGAGAAATCGCTGAAATGATAACGTATACGTGTATACATTATATTTTATAATGTTAAATCCATTTTCTTATTTCTCAGTCTTTTCATTGACTTTTTACCAAAATATTCAATCAAACGTTTTAATTACAATTACTATTACTTTTTAAAAATGTTTCCCTCAAAGCTTGAAATGATTAAGATTTTAAAAGTACAAAGATCTTTACGTTGCAATTTAAGTTCTAGTCTTACATGTTCTAATTATTGTAATATTTATATTGGATATAAGATATATTTTTATATAAATTCTTCTGATCATGTATATATTTTAAATATTTGTTTGATTGATTTTGTAATACTAATAGTTTCTGATACATAAACGACTACTTTACACTCAAAAAGCGATGTTTAAATAAATGTTTTAAACAATAAATATTGGTTCTTAGCAATTTTATCTTAGAATAAAGTTAGGGAGTCGCCATTTCTTCAACTAATTTTTACTTTTTTTTAATAGAGAGAACACATTTCGTTGAAAAGTATAGATAATACTGACTATGAAAAAAAGAAACCTTTGAATTGTACAAATACGTTGTTCTTGCCACTTGATTAACATACTATTTTTTGCTGTTAAAAATCTGTATTTGCATATTTAAAAAGAGCGACATGTTCTAATTATTGTAATATTTATATTGGATATAAGATATATTTTTATATAAATTCTTCTGATCATGTATATATTTTAAATATTTGTTTGATTGATTTTGTAATACTAATAGTTTCTGATACCTAAACGACTACTTTACACTCAAAAAGCGATGTATAAATAAATGTTTTAAACAATAAATATTGGTTCTTAGCAATTTTATCTTAGAATAAAGTTAGGGAGTCGCCATTTCTTCAACTAATTTCTACTTTTTTTTTAATAGAGAGAACACATTTCGTTGAAAAGTACAGATAATACTGACTATGAAAAAAAAACCTTTGAATTGTACAAACACGTTGTTCTTGCCACTTGATTAACATACTATTTTTTGCTGTTAAAAATCTGTATTTGCATATTTAAAAAGAGCGACTTGATACCCACTAAAGACTCAATTTCATTCCGTTCGGACCAGTATCGTCTCAAAAACATCTTATGTTAGTCCAAATAATAATAAAAAATAACAATAACAAACGTAATGCCATAAAAACGGGTTTAGGACTTATAAGGGACATTAGACGATTTCCAAAAGTTATTGGGCCTAACTCAGGACATTTTTTGAATTGTACTAATAATCTTTTTAAATTTTTACGATCCAAAGAAATATACATTTAAGGCTGCTGGATTCGTGTTTTAACCTTATCATTTAATAGGCTCATCTGATTCAATAAATATTAGCACACATATATTTTAAATACGTATCGGTAATCCTTTTTATGAATAGAAGTGTTTGTCCAGAGAGAAATTTCGTTGCACTTACCATTCAAATATTGTATTCTATGCAAAAATCATTAAATTAAATAGCTTTTCTCTTCACATTCACGCTTCTATTTACAATCGAAATGATGAGTCACAAAATACGGGCTGGAACTAGCTTTTTGGTTTAGACGAAGTCACGTATGGCCCTTGCTGCGCTAGCCTAGAGTGGGTGGTTATGGTGTCATCAAACCCCTCTTAATAGACTGAATCTAGTCCCTAAATTCTTAAAAATATCTAACTCTTCTATTTTTGGGGTTAAATAATGGTGATTCTACTCGAGGAGCAACAGTTTTAGCAACTGACAGTAAGACTTGGTTAAGGAACTCAGTTTTGACGCAAAACATACAAAGTATCTTGGGTACACAATCCCTAAGTTCAGTAATCAGCAAACTTTTTGCCCACTTTCCAGGTAAGGGCAGGTCTGAACCAAGTAATTATTTTGGCTACGTTTTTCCTGAGATGGGTTAGTTTTCCTCGGCAGAGCTTCATTGTTAAACGGGGTACTCAATGTGAATAAAAAGTTACTAGTGAATTTTGTTTTAAATTCTCATTTTAGCGATTTATAAGTATGGAATTTGAAATCTGAGACTCTTTTGCGATTAAATACACCTAAGCTTGTACTTTGTGAGTTAAAAATCAATGATTTAAGAAAATATAATAAACACTCAATTTTAAACCGAAAGTGTTATAATGCATTGAGTTTTAGTATTTCAAGGTGCTTTTTAGATACGAGTACTCTTTGTCCGCAAGAATTTACAGAGTTTGAATTTCGAGGTTTTATAAAGCTAATTTTGAAACTGCGAATTTTGTTGTTTTACACTTTAATCCCGTTACTCGAACTGCTTAATAATGGAAGTGTCCATGGCGGGTTGGACTTTCTTGGTGGCAGTAGGTACTGCCACGAGATTTTGACTCAACCCTTCACGTCGCGGCAGCTAGGGCTGCCGCGCGGCAGTATTTTGCCCACCACTGCTATGTAGAAATACCCTAGGTAATCAAACCGTTCTATTGATTTTTCTTTTCAAACCGACGTCCGTCTCTGAGACCGAATTTTACTGAGCAAATTTTCTGTATCACCTAAGCCAAGGCGAGTCTCCCTAAGTTCGTCTACATTTTTTATTTTTGTTAATTTGATTAACTTATCCCGGATCGACTCCGTTTTATTAACATCATAGGGGGTTTGGTGATGTACGTTATCAATAATTATCAAAGTTATATTTTTGCTACTCTCAAGTTGTACGTCTATTTGATCGGAGTAGATTTTGCAATCGTCGCCTGTAATAAGAATAGGTTGTTTATTATTTCGGCGTGATTCCCTTCGTTACAAACTATGTCTAGAGAAACTTATTTGTTATTTAAAATAATGTACCCATTAGTAGTGGGCATGTAAGTTTTCTTATGTAATAGCAACGGTGAATAAATGCATAAGATATGTCCTTTCTTCAGAAAGCTACTATCACAATTCTCGGTGTTAACTACCAAGTAACTTGGCTGTTTCCTTTCGCAGATTCTATATTTAGAAATGCTTGTACATTTTTCTAATTGTCGAATGTCAGTAGATAGACAGCAGAGAATGAGGATCGAAATGTTGCTTATGGAAATAATATGCTGGAAACTTTCCTTCTTTTTATCAAAATGACACCTCGTTCGGTACCTGAATTTAAATTCTCTAATAGTTTCCTTCATAACTGGATGGGCGAAATTTGAGTATAAAAAAACCTGTGCTTTCCAAAACTTATCGCGGTAATTGCTGGATCCTAGTCTTCATTCATCTCGTCTATGCGGAAACCTGCAATCGTAAGATTCCCCTGGATCAATTATCCCCTGGTGTTTTTATTTGTCGTGCCTCTGAGTACGTTCGCAAGTTGACTTTCGTGTGTAGACCTTTCTTTAAGACTTTTGTAGTGATAAGATGTGGCATCGATTAAATCTTTCCGTGACTGTGCGAATGTCATGTCCTTTCAGGCAGCCGTCGCTGCATGTGCGATTCGTTAAGTCCAGGGTTCTCTGAATCGAATTTGCTCTCTTCGTAGTATTGGTCATATGTACTTCAATCAGCAGTTTCCAGGAGTCATGGTACAAGTGCGCTTTTCCGATCTCTGCGATAAAAATATTTCCGTTTAGGGACTCTATGGTAAAGTCGGCGTCGGTGGAGGCGAGCTCAAGAAGCGCAACCAACAGTGTTAACTGCATCTATAAATAGGGCATAAGCTGGATAGTGGGCATCCTCATTTGTTCATTATTATAGGCTATCATATAGTTATTATCTAAGTTTCCCAGGATTATCGCAAGATCTTTTCAACTGAGTGACAGTTTATGGGAAGGGATTTGGTTAATGAACTTTTGCCATATTTCGTACATTGGTTGGGGCAGCACTATCCTGAAGTCTTGGTAAAGTTAATGCCTTTCCTTTTGCAACTTCAACCTTCCCTACGCTTTCCTCAGGCACCTCAGGTACCGATGCTGCTCTTTCTAGACATCCATTGATTTAAGTGTGAAAAGTTATGGTTTTAATGTTCTTTATTCTAGAACGGTTTTCAAATTATTGTGTCAATTCTGACACAAAGTAGGCCCCTTGATCCGTGAGTATATTTATGGGTGCTCCAAAGATATGACTATTATCGTTTAAGAAGTTTTTGCTTTGAGGGGTATTAACATTCAGTACTTTGTCAGTTGATCCTTTATACTGAGTATGTACTTATTTCTTCTGATAGTTTCAGGTAATGGGCAAGATGTCCCTTGCAATTTTGTCATTCGGGTCTATCGGGTTGTCTGGTATAATCGTTTCAGCCTGTCTTTTTATTCGTGTAGTTTTCTGCAGTTGGAAGACTGGACCTCTTTTAACAAAATTAATTAAATCTGTTTCCATGTTCTTCCACTCACCTAGTTGCCTTGCTTTCATTATACTTTTATTTACGCCGATATGCTGGTTGGCTATTGAACTGTGAGCTTCTCTCAGGATTTATTGCTTTCTGTCCCGAGTTAATTTGCTTGTAGTGGAGAAGCAATAGGGGATATTCTAGTAGTCACTGTAATTTTGGCTAAAAAAGTAGTAGAAATTACTCAATTTTAATCTTTTCTAAAGGTCGAATCGTTAGATTTAGAAAGTTTCGTCAAGCAATGGTTATGTTCCGGTTTTGAAAATCTTTAATGATTTTGTCTAGCTTGGTGAGCCATAGTTTTTCGTTATGCGGTGGCAACTCTTTAACGCTGGTGTTGTTCGTTGTTTTTTTTTTGTATCCTTCTCCAGAGTTTATCACCTGCGTTAGGCTTTCTAAGTCACAGATTTTTTTCTGTCCTCCAGCCACTGTTGAAACTTGTAATATAATTCTTGGTCGAACTCTATCGTAGAGGTTCCCCGCAAATCATATGGTTCATTGCTAACGACATTCATTGGTATTTGATGCAATTCTAAACTCAGGTCGAATGCTGAAAAAAACTCTGCTTTGAGTAAGTGGTCTAAAACGTCATCTATCACCGGAAGCAGGTTGGCATCTTGATCAGAGTCGTCGTTTATTTTTTTGGTAATCTACCACCATTCTTAGTTTGTCACTCTTTTTGGGTATCACCTATATGGGAGAGTTGCATTCCGGGGGCCTACAAGATTTAATGTTTAAGTTTTTCCCTAATTGAAGAACGATCTCGTATTCTGTAAGGCTGGTGCATGGTACAGGGTCATTATCCAGTGTATACAGATCTGTATATTGGGAAATCATTCTCTAAATTGGGTCAGTTATCGCGTACTTATCAGACTTTCTGAAAAAGGGTTAGCCTATAATATCGTCTTCGGTTAACGGGTAATCATTGGGAACTATATGAAATAGTTTTTCTTATACATAGATAATTAGAATAGGTTGCTGTTTGGCACTGATGTCGGTCGATTCCTATTATAAAATTCTTTTAAAGGGGAATAGTGTTGCTGTCCTCCGTCAGCATATTTCCTTTTATCAAGTTATTGATTTAGCTAGCTTTGGTACAAATTGCCCGGATGGTAGATTGGGTGGTGTTGGGTGTTATCCGCGCCGGTTTGCGCTTCCTTCAACCACATTGTCATCTCAACAGCATAGTTGTGTACTTCTTTGAGGTGGGATAACTTTGAAGTTTCAAACTGTAACCCTATTTCGTGTCTTAGGTTCAGCAAATACCTCTTAGCGCACTCCTTTTCTTTTTCCGTCGAACTAGTAAGCTCGCTGTGTATAGCATATTTAAGTTCGGTGACATTTTGACAAAATTTTAAATTGAAATTTTGTATAGTTTTCATGGGACCCCATTTGTAGCTGTCTAATTTACAGTGTAACTTTAAGACTGAACCAACTTGTGTAAATTTGGATGTAGCGCGTTGTAAAAATCATCGTAGGAATTTATTTGTGTGTATCTAATAGCGCGCTCTGAATTTTTGGTTATTTTTCCGCTAACATAAAATCTAATAACAATTCGGGTTCCCTGCTACTGAAGTTCGGGCGCTTGGCGGTCCTAATAAAATCTTCTATGTCCATATCATCGTATCTAAGGTTTTTAATTGTGCGGATCATGACTTTAGCCGGAATAGTATCAGCTTTAACTGTTACCACTAAGCGTCCGACAGCTGGACCGGTTGTATTCGAATCTGTGTTGAGCGTCTTCGTTCTAAAAGTGGACCTACGTGTCGCCATGGGTGGTGTTATGGCTGGCGATGGTTAAACGACCCGCTAGTCGCATCTGCACTCGCAGCTCTATAGCTAGACGAGAGTCTACAAGGAGCTCGCCCTCGATGAGATTTCTTTTATCTGGTTCTCGTTTTCTTTATTTAGCGTTGACATTTCTACTTTGATGTGAAAAAGCGTGGAATGCCGGTTTGCCTGATTTTTCGTGACAGATTTTTCGCGTTTAAACCTTTCCCTAGCGCAATCGTGCTACAACGAGCGCACACAAGGTTAATTTAAGGTAAGTCTTTTATTTTTGAATGAGCATAGAGGCCAGGGAGAACCGCAAGCGTGTGTATCGTCGCGAAGCTAAGGACAATTTTTTCATACTTCTGGAGACTGTAGAATCCTTGCTCCTTGCGGGCCTCGTTCAGTTTTAAAATTTCATAAAACAAGAATTTTACGTTGTAAGGTGGCTACTAAATTCACTAACTATTTTTAATTTTAGTTTTCTACATTTTTTTGAACGAGCTTTCTGTACAAAAACTCGGAGTTCTTCTTTAGGATTCCGCGAAATTCTTCCTTTTTGACTTGCCGTATTTCTGTGGAAAAATTCAAATGAATTTCCTCTTTGAATTCCGTGGAATTCTGACTTCCAAGTTTCGTTACAATAATAGGCTTCTTTTGATATATCGTGGAAGCACTATCCTGGCAGGATCGCCAAAATGTGAAGATGTACAAATTAACGTAACGTTTATTTTTTTAAAGACGCTTTCACGTTATGTCAACGCAGTGATTTTTTTTATTTAAATATATGGGCAGTGAAACGCAAAAGATGGGACAGAACTAGCTCTTTAGCTCTGGGTACGGTCATATATGACCTAGAGGTGGGAATTATGGTGCCATTACATACCGCTTATTGTTTGAAAAATATACCGCTCTACTGTGTAGTTATTAAAATGAGGTGATTAATTCTCAAATTTATATCTTAAGTTAAATAGCGTTAAAAAAGATTTAAAAAAACACTTTTTCCGATATATTTGATCAGTAAGATATAATTAATACTTGTCAGTAGTGATAAGGAAAATGACCTCGGATTCACAAACCACTCCAAAAACACGAAAGCCCAAGCAGGCTCAAAAAGCTGACCCTGCGCTAAAGGGGGACATGTCATGTCACATGCGGTAAGTCTCTGCGGCATGTCACATCTGCCGCATGTCACAACTGGTCCTTCTCTACTTAGCGGTTTTTTTTCCCGCCTGATATTTCCGTCAGTAAAATTGACATTTTTGCGGTATCTCTCACCGCACCTCTTTGACTGGTCACAGAAATAATGTAAGGTCGCACCCCTATCCCTTTTCCAACGTCTCGTGGGGGCGGGAAGGTACCCCTGTTACTAGCCACAGAAACAATATTAGTCAAATCCCTTTGCACTTGTGAGAGAAGCCGCTAGGTAGAGATACCTGGCTTGATTTGATCAAAAAAATGCGGACCCGTGGCGTTAGGATTTTGAAAAATGCTGCGGTCCTCTACATGTTAATCACAGAACCTTTTAAAATGATTCATACGAATTCATATTCATTGATGTAAATTAAACTGTATTTATACATAATCCTGTAACGTTTCTTTTATTTGACCTGTATGTTGTCGCTCCCGAAGCTTCAATCTCGTCAGGGTTTTCAGATTTGGGACAGGCTTGACAAATAAACGGAACAGAGGTTAAGTGCGTGCGTGCGTGTTGCGCGCGTGTGTGTGTGAGTGTTTTTGCTTATGATTCTAAATTTAATTATAGTTGTGTTCGTAATTTAGACGTTTATGTATTATATCGGTGAGATGTGTGTTGCGTAAGCGAGGAAAAACGGTAAAAGATGGTGTCGTAGTGAAGCAGACCGAAAAGCATAAAAAGCGGGTGCGTTGGCATTCTCAGCCTAGTGCCTGGATTCAGTGTTTAAGTAAGAGCGGTGAGCAGTCGAATTTACCAGGTGCAGGTTGGTCGTAGGTCTGGCGTGACGAGGGAGAAGCGGTAAGTCGTCGGATTCAGTGGTATGCACGTCGATGGCAGGGTGTGCGTGACGAGAGACAGAGGGACATGGTGTGGTATAAGTTTTGCGTGACATTGGGTCGTTCAGGTACAGTCGGGTCGGTCCGGGTAGTCGGTTAGGCGTTTATAGCCCAGAGTGTCGTCGCCTAGACCCATCTCCCCCGGAAAACAGGTACGGTGCGGAGAGAGAGAGATGAGAGGGCGACGCTCTGGTGGCCACAAGGCGTGCGTGAAGTAGAGAACAGTTGCCGGGAAGCTTGGCGGTGTCTAAAGCGTGAGTGACGGGTGGTGGTTCTGATTAGTCAGATCGGTCCGGGTAGTCAGCTCGGTATAAGCAGTCAACGTGACGGTTGTTTGACGGCCCAGGGCGTTTTTCCATGGACCTGTCTTTCTAAGAGAGTTCCCCACGTGCGTGGCGTAAGAAACAAACATCGACACGCTTGGTGGTGTCCAAGGGGTGCCTGACGAACGGTTTTTCTGTTTACACAGGTTGGTCTGGGCATTTAGGTAGATGTCAAGGTGTTAAGATGAGTTTCACCGCGAGTAGGCCGGTCAGGGAAAACTGATGCCGACGTACCCTGGTCTCGATGGATGGTCACAGAAGCGCCTGTCGGTCACCGATCCAGTTGGTGACGGGGAGTGTGAATGGTTTGCTGCAGGTAGTCTGGACAGAGGCTCCTGACTCCCATGTGCCCTAGCCTCGATGGGTGGTTGTAGGAGCGCTTGTCAGCCAACGATCGTGTCGGTTAAAGGCAACAGGTGCTTTTGGTAGGCCGCTCAGGGGAACCTGATGCCGACGTACCTTGGCCACGATGGGTGGTCACAGAAGCGCCTATCGGTCATCGATCGAGTTGGTGACAGAGAGTGAGATTTGCAAGTGGTTTGCCATGGGTAAGCCGGTCAGGGGCACGAGACGCCGACCTACCCTGGCTTCGATGAGAGGTCACAGGAGCCTGTCTGCGACCGATCGAGTCGGTTCCAGGCGAAATTATATTGCCCTTGCCTGCGCATCGCTTCGGCGTACTGGTTGGTGGTAAGTGGAAGGGAGTGCGCCTTGGTAGCCCAGTGTTCGCGTGCACATGCGCATTATGTGCCGGTGCGTAAGAATCGTATACATCCTAATATCTTCGAACGCTAAGGTTTCAATTTTCATATATAAGTTTGAAACAACACTCCATGACTTTTGAAATAAGCTTGAGAGTGGCGTCCCATGGAAGCGTCAATCTTGACGCAAAACGCAAAACTTTAAATCACTAGACATTTCAGCCAATGACAGCATTTCCGTAAATTACTTGTAGAATATCATTCGCTGAAATATCAATTGTGATTGTTCAACAAAACGTAACAAGTGAAACGATGGTCGTGGGGGCTAAACCGTAGGCTTTGGACCCACTTCGTCGGTTTGTGGCTTCGATTCCCGCCTCGCACTCTGGAAGAGCCTCGGCGGCACCTGCGGTTAAGCAAAATCTAACAAGGGAGTTGTTCATCTCCGGAGAGTCATGGGACTGGTAACTTTAGAGGAAATGGTTCTCTAAGTACTTAAAGCTGTTGCTTTTGGTGGTTCAGAACCCACCTGAAACTGTAGTTCCCCCTCCATCCACCAAGTAATTGTGTGGGGGTTGTGTAAAAGAATAGGAAAGAAGGTACGAGAAAAATGTAAACCCTTAGGTGACACGTAGGAAACTTCGATTTCAACAAAACGTAGCATAGGATACTAAATGAACAAGAAAGTTGATATCTCGGGCTCAATTTGTAGGCAAATTTAAAATAGACTTGAACAAAGCCAAAAAATGGATTTGTCAATTCAGTTTTATTAAACGATTGCCCATTATTATCACTTGACAGCACATAACCATTAATAACTAATAGAATGCTAATAAATTAATATAATTTAATGATAAACATTCATCTCAATAATCATAAATTGTTATTAAATTACTAAATCTGACAATTAAGTGACATTTTCAGATAATTTTTGGTAATTTCAGTAAAAAAAAACTTGATTTATTTCATCATTAACACCTAATGTGTATAATTTTTTATCAGATTTTTTCTATAAAAGATTACTTATAATATTTTGTAAATTTATTTGAAAAAAGGGTTTTATCTATAATCAAAGTTTTCTAGATAGTTGCTTATTGATTCTAAGTATTTCGGATTGAATCCAAGTATCTCTTAAAAATTGGTACTTTTCTAAAAAGTTTTTGGATTTTTTTTTGTATCAAAAAATATATATCTTTCTTCGAATTTCACCGGTTTGCAGGAATTTCTTCCACACATCTAAAATGAATATTTCATGTTTTCTCCGAAAATATTTTTTGTTTTCAGTTTTCACCACCCTTTACGCCCGTCCCCATCAGGACAGCCGAAGAATTTTGTATATTTTCCCCAGATTTAGCGGAATGTGTGTCCATGCGGATTGTAGCATGACGCCTTCCCCCAACATCTACGGAAGGCGTGGAATTTTACCATACTCTTCTTCCGCCTCTAAATTTCCCACGCGGTGCATGGATGGCCCCACACTTGTTATTGTCATCTCATGTTTTGCTTCTGAAATGATTTTTGTTTTCAAATATTAGAATATGCGTCTCAAAATCTAAACATAATATGCATTCCCATCCCACCTTAAAAAATTCTCGTCGGGCCTTCTAATATACATATAAAAGGCCATTGTAATAAACTAATGTCACCATTATCCAAGTATTCAGTTTCTGGAGAATCATCGTTATATAACAAGTTTTTTATGGAAAAAATCTAGGCTGCTGAATCTTGTCTTCCAGCTTTCATCTACGTACTACTGGGTAAGTAATCATGCATAAAAAATTACATCATTGAAAAAAATGAAAACAAAAACATTCATCTAGCTTAGTTGCAAACGTTTCATATCATGTTACATTTCAATTTTATCTGGTTTATATGAAAATCATTGGGAATTGACATATTAATCAATCTTTTTATTTTTTTATTTTTAAGTTATCGCAGTTACGTTTGACGCAGTGACATATGGAGTGAGTAACTTTAATCATACAAATTATTAAAAATCAATAATAGGTTGTCATCCCGAGATGTCGATTAACGGAAAAATATTTCCTCCCATGTTCGAGCAATATCGGTTAGTATTCAGATGTGCCCCAAAGGCCTTAAGAATCCCCTGCACTGAGAAAAAAGTACTCTTGAATTAAAAGTGCCGGTGCTTTTGGATTCCGCATTATGAATACAATAGTTTATGTCAATAGTCCAATAAATTCTGCTTTGAGTGCAATATTTCGAGTTTCGAATGAAAAATGCAATACTATAGATTAAAAGATGGACAATTATATAAACCTCAAGCATATCAAGTTAAGGAGAATAATTGCATTTTTTTTAAATTGTTAAGCATACTTTTGAATTAATAAAGTATTTTTTTAATTTCTAGATAAAGTTATTTCCGGGGAACAAAGATACTTTTGATTTGATAGTATATACTGTAATTTAAATTAATGTCGCTTTCATATAGGTCAAAAGCATGCACTTTTAGATCTAGAGCATCTATGATTGAAACGAAGGAAAATAAATTTTGAGTCATCTGTATATTCTATTATCAAGTCAAGAATCAAAAAAATGTGTTGCTCAATATTATTTTTTTTAATGAAATAAGCAAATACTTTTATCAGAGAAAATCAGAAATTTTTCTATAACTCAGGCATTTCATATTTCGGAAATTTTTAACAACGATTTTATTATTCAGGAATTTGACAGTGTCGGAAATTTTGTTTTTTGTGATTTTTCAGTCGTCTCATTTTTCAGTATAAATTAAAATATTAAAAATATATACAAACACTGAACATCTGAAGAAAATGTGCAATCAGTTCATAAGCATTGCTAACTAATTTAATTTTGAAACAATATACCTTTAAAGTTCTAGTTTTTATAAACAATTGGGATGATACAAAAAAATATTTTAAAAAACACTTTTTCATCAATAATATATAATAATGATAGCAATATTATTTATTGTTATTGAACTAAATATTAACATAAATTAATAAGCACAATCAAAAATACAATTAATTATGTAAGAATAAGTTTAAAAAATATTATCAAATTCAAACAAGTAATTATGAAATAACTAATCAGAGTTAATATTTATGTCAAAATTTAAAAGATTAAAATAAATTAAGTATATTATACTATGCACCTTAAAAATTTGAAAAGTTATTTTTTTTTTAAATATTTATTAAATTTTAAATTATTTCAGTACTTTAAAAAATTTATTCATTGTTCTCAATATATTTTTGGGTGACAATCGCCCTAAAAACATTTAAAACATAACGTTTTTCAACAACAAGGGCAATAAATTACGATCGTTTTTAAACATGCTGAAATATTGCTTTAGCTTTTTTAACAATTGTAAAAAAAAATACTTGACCAATTTTTCCGGGATACAATATAGGGGGCATTATTCCTTAACTGCCCCAACTCAAAAAGTCATGTTTTTCGATTGTATCTAAATTCTGGGAATATGTTCGCCTACCCAACAGTAGTTAATCCACAAACTTATAGACCAGGATTAACAACCCTCCCCAAGTGAGGGGGGGTTCAATTTTCAGCCCCAATGCCTGCAGGGGTATTTCCAAACGCCTGTAACTTCCTTTCTAATTACGCGATTTAAAATTTTTATGAGGATTTTGGACAGTGCTTTTTACACGCTTTCATCCTATTTTATTATTTATACCAAAAAAATTGTTTAAACAATTTTTTCAATAAATCAATTGTTTATTTAACTTTTTTCGCAATTTAGGCATCTACGATTTTTTTTAAATAGTCTCAAAAGAAAGCTTGACTTTTTTACAATGAAAAATGTCTAATAAAAAAATGGACAAATTGAAATTCATTGAGTTACAGAGTCGGTTGTAGAGGGCGTCCTCGCGCTCGCACTCGGGCGTTATGCGGCAGCATAACGCGGAACAGTTTTCAAGTATGCCATTTTTTTGTATTGCTCACATTGATCCAAAATTGCATGAAGTCATTAAAAAAAACTATTCAGTAATGTTAACCAGTAAGTTTGAAGAAGTTAAAAATTTTTAAAGTTATTATGAAAAAATATTAAGTAAAAAGCACTTTCTTAAAAATGAACAGTATTTTTCTGAAGATAAATGATTCCTCACTATTACAATTTATTATCCGACAATAACTGGTTATTGCTCTTGCAATTTTTTAAAACAAATACATGATTCAACCAACTTCTTACGTATAAAGTGTTGGAGTAAATAAAGTACTAACGGATTAGTAATTAACGCCTGTCGTCAGCCTACATTCTATCAAGTTATAGTTTCCAGAGTCTACCACGTGGAGGTGACAGTGCGATTTTAGACTCCTTTTATCTGTTTATTGTCATCGCTGCACGCTCTTCTTTGCTACTGAAAAATACGACAGTTTCCTTTAAGTTTGCTCTGCCCCATTCAAATAACTCGTAAGATGTTAAGATCTGATTCTCAGCTGAACGTTGCAAGCTGGCTCTTGCAGCAAGACGCTTCAGATTACCTCCGATTC
>NC_046663.1:76280686-76286744 GCF_010883055.1 Belonocnema kinseyi
GTAAAGTTGTTTACTTTAATTTTATTCATACAGTGCTCATAAATTCCAATAATAAATCAATTAATAAATAATAAATGAATAATTGTTTTTTTTATTAAAGTCGTCGAGAATATACCAACTAAAAAGTGCTGATGTTTTGACTGCAGTCTGTAGTGTCGCAGGAGAGAAGTTGCAACCGACCTTGCGTGTGACGGACATCGGGCGGTCTTGTGCGTCTTTTGCACCACAGTAGATTTAGCTTATTTAATGCATTATTCACTTTAATTTAATGTTTTTATTTCAATTTTATTTCGAGAATTAGTTTGAAAAGAAAAATAGTTTTGTAGAAAAAGCTTCTTTTTTTGATTCCGACTAATTTTTTCTATCCTTCAAACTTACTAACCGCTTTTTCATTGAAAAAAAAAACTTTTTCTACATTTTTACCTATTATACATTCAAATTATTTATAATAATAAGCATTCTGCCCGCACTTCTGATTTTTCTTGAGTCTTTTTTATTTTCTTACTTCGAATGTTCAAATAAATATACTTTTTGAAAGGAACCTAATTATAGCCTACACCATTTGAAATGATTGCCATTTGAAATTTCGAAATTAGTTAATTAGAAATGACATGAGTTTTTCCGAAAAATGTAAAAAACACGATTATTGGCGGTTTTTATTTGTTTAAACATTTTAGATTCATTTAAACGAGATGTCATATACAACAATCACTTCGACATTAAAAAACGAAAAAAGTAGTGTATATTAACATCTGATTATCATGAAAGAAAAAGGTTGTCCACAAGGAATCCAAATCCTATAAAAGTTCCATAAATGTATATTTGTTTATAAAATTCATTTATAATACGGAAATTTTTGCTTTAATCATTTATTCTTATGATATTTGTATTTGTGCATCAATTTCTATTGGTTACTGTTGTACTTTTTTGGATTGTAATCAGATAAAAAATAATATATTGAAAAATCTGATTTTTTCCGAATTGTTTATTAACATAGCATTTAACTCAAAGAGAAAATTGAAATATATAAATGCTATAAATTTGCCTAAGTTATAAATTTGTTTAAGCTATAAATAAAGCGAATGTAAGAAAAAAAATACATATATTTTCAAACAAGTAATTGAATTTTTAACTAAAAAAGATAAAGTTTTAACCAAAAATGGAAAAGTTAGATTTTCAGTTAGAAGAAATTAATTTCTAGTTTAAGAAATTAACTTTCAAATGGAATTGTAGACGTTTTAACTAAATGCTTGGATTTTCAGTAAAAAAAAATGAATTTTTTAAACAAAAATAGAATACTTGAATATTCAGTTTAAAAAAATAATTTTTCTACCAAAAAAAAAAAGAAAATTAAACAATTTAGTAAAATTTCCAACGAAAGAGATGAATATTCACATAAAAATGAATTTTAAGTAAGTATTTAGACCTGCCGTAATTAGTTCAATTCTAGACCAAAAAATAAGCTTTTTCAAACAGAACATTTGTATTTTCAACAAAATAAATAAATTTTTGAACACATTGTAGAATTTTCAATCAAACAAGACAACTTTTGGAACAAAAATATATTTTTAGTGTGGACGTGTATAACCAATACGTTCGAAGCAAGGTTCTAATATTCAAAGTGACTTTGAGTCAACTTTTTTCATATTATTTGTATTCAAACTTTTTTAGGTAAACTGAAATTTGCAGTGAAAAAAGAATCCGAAAAATATTCTTATAAGATTATTTCGAAAATTTTAAATGTTGTTTTTATAATAGGTTTTAAGAAAAAATTGAAAAAGAATACAAAACATTTTAAAATATTTCCGGAAATTTTCAAAGAGTGTGAAAGACTTTAAAGAAAAAATTTGAAATGTTGCCACATAATAAAATTTTGGAAAAAAATTGAGTAGCTTAAGAGATATTCAGAATTTTTTATTTCGAAAAATTTACTTGAGGGGATTATTTTGAAAAAATTCAAAATTTGTTTGATAAGAATCTAAGCAATATTTTTAATTTTGCGGATTAAAAAAAATCCCGAAAAACTTAAATATTTTTTAAATATTAGATGGTTTATAAGGTCTGACAAGATTTTAAAAATAATTTTCTTCATGTGCGTGTACAAATTTTAATTGATTTTTCAATTTGAAAAATATTTAGAAGATTTTAAAACAAAAGTGTTTTAATTAAGTAATTTGAAAAACAAAATAAAAAATCCGCCCGCTTTGCGGGTACATTCGCATTACGCGCTGCGCACGCGGCTCTCTAGTTTTATTTTTCCTGATCCTAATAGGGTCCTGCTGTGGTTTTTTAATCATTTTTACTTTTCTTAAATGAGGCTGAACACTTTTTTTTAATTTGTCATTAAAGAAGGTTCTCAAAGTACCTACGGCCTTGACGATTTCATTCTCATTGCGATAATCGCGCTTCGCGCTTAACGGTTAGGTTATACATCCGCTAATTTTTTATTTTTGAGCTAATGAAAAAATTCGCCTAGAATAGTTTTGAAATATATTTGGTATCTAGTGAAAATTTTGATTAAAATTTTTGGATCTATGAAAAGAATAAAATTTTCTATTTCTTGAAATTTTCAAAATTTTGAAAAGTATATAACTTTTCTAATTTTCATCAAAATAAAAAATTTTCTTTAGATAATTTGCAAGTCTCTTACCCATCTATAAGAAACTTCGACCAAAATGTTTGAAATTTTAACAAAAAAATGTAAAAATTTTGAAAATGCTCCCAATTTTTTAATTTTTAGTTCGAAATATCTGATTAACGAACTTATCCTTCATTTTGGGTCTCTTCAGAAGTGTATCAAATGCGGACACGATTGAACAAATCCTTCAAAAGTTAGCGTGGCTACAACGTTCAGGTAACCATACATACAGACATACAGACATACAGACATACAGACATACAGACATACAGACATACATACAAACAGACAGACACCGATGAAATTTTATGATTTTCGGATTCTGTGAGTGCCGGAACGTAAAGATCCGTTAAAAACCAGAGATCGAAAATTTGGACGATACATTACATTCTCAGGCATGAGAATGTAAAAATACAGTAAATTTAGAAATACTTAGTAGAATTAAAGAAATTAAAAAGAATTTTTAACCTTAGAATTTTCTGAATTTCCAGAGGTTTAAAAAGAATAAGAAAATGTTTTTTTAATTCCTGGGAAAGTTTAGAAGATGATCAGGCAATTTTTTACATTTTGAATGAAATGCCCAAATTTTAAGGAAAATTCGAGTCAGAAAAATATTTTTATGAAATTAAGATGTTTTAAAAATATTAGAGATATTTAATACCTTAAAAATATTTCCTAAAATTTATAGATATTTCGGCTGAAGAGGGCTGTGTACTAGTGTGGGAACTATGAGTAGAGTGTGCGAGAGAGACAGAAATATGGTAAGCATGCCCCAAAGGGTGGAGCTTTTCAGTGAAAAAAATTCTCGAAAGCCAATCATAGTTTGAATATTTTCAGAAAAAAGGGTCGGTCTTGAAACCCACCCCCAAGCGGCGAGTGGTAGTTTGTCGAGCGGATGATTTTCGGCCTCACAAGACCGTCCCATTGTTTGAGATTAGATACGGCGGCGAAAAATCCGAATTTTATACAATATTAATTAATTAAATTTTAATATACTGCATTAGCCTCGTTATATTATTATGAGTAAATCAAAAAAAGATCGATAAAAGTCGGTCTATATTTTTCATCTCAGTCGATCTTTTAAGCTTAATCTACCTGATTCGCTTAGCAATTCAGGCATACCGCACAAGTCATAGTTGCTAACAATAGTTTCTCCCTAACTATCCAAAAGTTTTCGATATTAAGGTTTGGAATCTTGAAAATGTTCTATTTCAATTTTCGTCTCTTCGAAACAAATGATGGTGATAATTTTGAAATATACTTGATATCAAGTGATAACTCGGATTGCAATTTCTCATTCTGCTGGAAAAAGTTGTTAAAATTATAACAAAACTCATTTTTTGATTGTTAGATCATCATTACAAAGCGCGAAATTAGTCTTCAAGAGAAAGGTATCTTTGACCAAGTTTATTTTTAATACCCTTATCAATTATTAAAAATTGTCAAATATTCCTTCTACCTTATTTAGTTACGAATCCAGGCGCACCACATAATTTATAATAGTCGACTATTGCTTCAACTAAACTTAGGTGGAAATACAATACTGACGCAGTTCTGATCTAGTACAGATTGTCGGATTCGCAGCACTGGAAATCGGTACTGGCACATTACTGGCTGTTAACGCTTCACAGTACTGCCTGGCGGTACTGGCGAGGCTTTACTCATCAGTACTGCTTCTGTACCGGAAAACCGCTGGCGTACGTTTTTGTACGTTTTTCATCAAGGATCTAGCTTATTAATTTTCTAAATTTTAGAAATATTCCTCACAAGCCGACATTTGTTGTAATTAGAAATTCATTTAGGAAACATTTCTGCGTTAGGATAACAAATAGTTTAAATTTTATAGCATTGGTTTATACTAAAATTATAAATAATGGATTAAATTAATAATAGGGTGGTTCGAACAAGGTACTTTAAAAAATGTCCTTCGTACATTGTAACAAATGAAATATGCACATTGAAATTCTCAAATTGAATTAAATCGGATGTAAATTAGCGTACAGCAAGTAAACGAGCTGATCGTCAGTTGAAATCCCAGTCGTTAAACAAAGTTGACTCAAAAAGAAAGAACATTTTTCGGAGAAGGGTGATGTAAAACATAACGATGGTCATTTTTTATTCAATACATTAATTCGTGAGTTAATCACTATTCATTTCATGCCTATACCTATTTATGAATTATTTGAGGTTTTTGAAACAATTTAAAGATTTTTTATAATTTATAAATTTATAGAGATTCCGAGAACTTTTAAATTGATTTTAATATTCTAAAGAAAATTTTTTAAATTTTAGGGTATTTTATAAGTTTCGAAAGAATTTTGAGCAGCTTTTAACTATAATTATTTTAGGTGATTTGAAAAGATTCGAAGGGATTTGTTTAAAATTAATTTAATTACTTTAAAGTAACTTTGAACCTTTTTCAAAACTTAAGGATTTATGAGGATTTCCATGATTTTGAGGGATTCAAAAACTTTCAATGTACTTTAACCCATTAATGGCTAAAACTAGTTGCCGTCAATATAATTTAGTGAATTTTTGTATTGTGCTTTGTGTTTACCTAATTAATACAACTATTCCAAAAAAATTCCAAAATTTCATTACCTGTTCACTGCCATGCGGCGCAGTCTGTTCGCTTTGTTGAAACGGTGGCTACAGAGTTTTAAAGAAGGCGTGATTTCGGGTTGCAAATACGACTCATGAGCATTAACAGGTTAATACATTTTACATGCTTTAATATTTTTTCCAGTTATTTTAGCAGTTTGAAGGCTTTTAAAGACTTACATATTTTATGATATTTAAAAATATTCCATGGCACTTTTTAAGATTTTTAAACAATATTAAGGGGTTTCTAAGGGTATTAATAATTTTGAGGCATTTAAAAACTTTAATGGATTTCAAAGAATTGCTTGGAAAGACATGAAGGATTTCGTAGGGCTTGGAAGATTTGATTTGATTGCTTTTTAAATGCAGTTTGAATTTTTATATATTTCATCTAGTTTTTCTCCATTCTCTTAAATTTCTGGAAATTCACAAAAAATGTATTATATTTAATCAAATGGATTTTTAACATTTTTAAACATTTTTACCTATTATTTTTAATCCTTTGTTACGTTATTTATATTGTTCCGAAAACTTCAGAATTTATCCTGAAGCTGTTACCCTTTGGCGCAAAAAAATACAATGTAAGTTTGAGAACAAGCACTCTTTCGTGCCTATGGGGCATTATTCATCAACTGCCCCAACTCAAAAAGTCATGTTTTTCGATTGTCTCTAAATTCTGAGAATATGTTCGCCTACCTAACAGTAGTTAGTCCACAAACTTATAGACCAGGATTACCAACCCTCCCCAAGTGAGGGGGGGTTGAATTTTCAACCACAATGCCTGCAGGGGTAGTTTCAAACGCCTGTAACTTCCTTTCT